>NC_036250.1:9006961-9058802 GCF_002742605.1 Olea europaea var. sylvestris | reverse complement strand
CACTAAAAAGGTGATAAAAATTTCAAGAAGGCAACTGGAAAAAAGAAGAAGAAGAAGAAGCAACAAACACTAAAAAAAAGTGATAAAATTTCAAAAAAAGTGACAAATACTAAAAAAAGTGACAAAATTTCAAAAAAGTGACAAATTTTAAAAAGTGAAACGCACAAAAAAGTGACACACTAAAAAAAAAGTGACGAATTTAAAAAAGAGATAGAAATCAAGAAGGTGACAAACATTAAAAAAGTGACAAAAATTCAAAAAAAGTAATGGGAATTTAAAAAAAGTGACACAACTTCTTTTATATGTTGTCTTTTTGTAATTATATTTTACTTCTATTAACTAACATATTAACTTGGCTTTGGAAGACAAAAATTCAAAAAAGAAACAAATAAATCAAAACATTATAATAGATCCAGTAGATAGTTGAATTTCTTTTGCATATTGTCTCTTTGTAATTATATATTTTACTTCTATTAACTAACATATCAACTTGATTCATCTAGAAATAGTAAAATGTAAAGAACTTTCTGATCAAGAAGCATGAATAAGTGCATCAGCTTACCTATAAATTAAGTAAAAATGTGTATATTTCATGGCCTTGATTTCTGAATAGACCCAAAGGACACACGAACTACATAACAGCTCTACATAACAACATATGTGTTTAAGGCATCATGATCCCAAACCCAATACAATCAACCAACCCACTACATAACAGAATAGTTTAGTCTTCACTTAGCCCACTAGCACAAACTCAATTCTTCACTTCCAATATCCTGTTTCCTCACCCCAGTCAAGCTTCACACGAACATCATTTTCATTTTCTTTATTATAGATGCAGACACAATTACATTCATCATCATCTATTTCTATAGTTCCTCATATGATTTAAGCACACAAACAAGATCAAGCAATGCTTACAACAATAATTTACAAATTTGTTATGTCAACTATAGAATGACTAAAAACTTAAAAGAGCAAATTTCAAGTATTATTAAGTTCAAGAAGGTGGAGGAAAGAAATAATCATTTATAGCAACAACATTGCTTTTCAACTTTTACTAATAGGGCCAGAATTTCCTCGCTAAATTTCCTTCTATTACTTCTGTTTACAACTTGGAAGCTGTGAAAATTTCTAAAAAGCATAACATCACATACGAATATCAAAATCAGAAGGAAGAACCTTCCAATCCCAATCTTACATTCATCAGTTGCAGATAGGCTTAAGGGGCACTTAACCTTTTAAAAGAATGAACATGCAACAATGGATTTTGGGAATATATACCATTTCATGCCATCAGTAGTTTTACACCCAAAATCAGTTTCCGATATTTCCTCAACTATAAAATACATTTTCGAGATGGGAACCGCTTCAGAGCTAACAGTTGCTGGCCTGAGGCAGTGGCCACTACTTGGAAGGCCAGGCGTTAGGCAGAGGAGGTTTCTACTACAATGCAAGTCGAGGAAGAAACTCTAGACAATATCATCACAGTAGTCAAGAAACTAAGCACCTGGGATTCCTCTTTATCTATCAGCTTTGGTTGTCGAGACACTCATGGTTTTGCCCGTTTCGACGAGAAAGAAGATTAGTGTTATCAGCTTCTCAAACAAAGGGATAGCTCGAATGTTCTCAAACACTCGTGGAAATGCATTGATATAACTTTCCATGGTTAAATCTGAATTTGATTGGATTTTCTGGATTTTGATTTTGGTTTAATTGGGTATTATTGAAGGTGGGAAGAAGATGAGGTGGCCTGGGAATCTGACGACCGGGATGGAGTGGTTTGGGGGGTTTTTATAACGTATTAAATACGATCTTAATTGGCTTAATTAATTATTAGGGTATTAATCAATTTAGTTAATATTTTAGGGTAGTGGGTCTAATTTACCCCATTTTTTATAGGGAAGAATACACAATTCAGGTCTTAACTTTACCCGAATTCAATTTTAAGAGAAAATGTTTAAAAATTCAAAACTCAGATAATAATTAATAAATATCATATATAAAATAATAAATTATATAGCTAAAATAAATATCACTAATCCTCGTATCTCAACCCACTTCAATCTCTCTCTACAAACTCGCCCAGCCACACTCACTTGCATTTACCCGCCACTATCCTCTCTCACACCACAATGAAAGTACAGATCTAGATAAAGGTGCATAATTCGAGATCCATGAATACAATATCTCAAGGGTAACAACTTGTTTGGATTTTAGTTTTAGCAAAATATTGACGAGAATTGAAGGATAATCTAATCAAACTTCAATTTGGACAATCGACTGTCTTCATAATGATTCAAGGAATGAGATTTTTGATGATGTGGTTTAATCTACAATAGAGAACTAGTTCATCGATGGAGTGAAAATTTGATTATGATGTTTGACTTATCATCAAATTTAGTGTAAATTTGTAAACTTTTTTGCAATTTGATTTTAATTATTACCTGTCATATTAGGTCTGTGAACAGTTCTCTTATATCTGTGACCTTTGGACATTGATCTATTATTTGTAATATTGATCAAATAGCCTGTGATCAATTCTTTTGGATCCGTGACTTGTAGACATTGATTTGTTACCTATGTAAAATGACTAGTGGCCTGTGATATGTGAATTGTTACTTGTGACTTGAATCTATAACCTGCTATCCATGCACAAAAATATCTGACATATAATTTGTGACAAATTAATATTGAACTGTGACTTGTTGATATCGATTTGTAACCTATACAATATGACCAGTGACCTATGACTTGTAAATTGTGACCTATGAATATAAATTAGCAATTTGTGATCAATTCTATTTGATCTGTGATGTGTAGATATTGGTCTGTGAACTATGCATAATGACTTGTGGCTTGTGACATTTAAATTGTGACTATATTTATAATACATGTATAAGAAACCTGTGACTTGTGAATTACTCACAAACTTTTAAAGTTTGTGACCCGACCTTTTAAACTTTTAAAGTTTTCCACAATGACACGTAAACCGTGAAGTGTGACTTGTGAACTGTAATATGTTGCATGTGAACATAAATAAGTAATATTTGGCCAGTTTTATTTGATCTATGACCCGTGGATATTAACCTGTGATCCATTCACCACGAAATTGTTAGTCACTATTACAAATTTAGTCACGATCTCACATTTTCTAAGGTCACTTTTGGTTACAAATTATGTATTTTATTGTTCACATATTATTTACTTGATCACAAATTAACCCAATTTATCAGTGACACTCAGCTAAATTGGTCACAAACCCTCCTTATACAAACTCAACCCCAGCCCAATCCAAACCCAGCACCACAACGACCACACCCATCGAATACCAAATACCATCTCCATTTCCAACACACCTAACCCCCCCCCCCCACCTCCCCGAATTCATTGCCATCACCACAACCTCAATTTGAAGCTACCAATTTCCTCGCTCCAAAAATCGAAACCTTCGAACAGTCACCTAAGAAAATCGATGAGGAAATAGCTAAGGAAATTGCAAAGGACTGGAAGGGCTTTCTCGTCATCGTTAAGCTCAATGTCCAGAATCGCAGGCCAAGGTCGCAGTTGTCCCCTTTGTTGCCTCCTTCGTAATAAAGGCCTTCAAAGAGCCCGAACGTGAATGCAAGAAAATAAAGAACATCAAGCACAATGAAAATATTTTCGAAACAGCAAGGCATCAATTTGCGTGCAATAAAGTGCCATTGCGCACAGTGGTACAATGCCGCATGCAACAAGGCGATGCTGCTCGAGGGTAGATCTTGAGCAACAATGCTAGATAGAAAGGGCAGGGGGTTGTAGCTGTCGTTGGAACGGATGGGTAGAAGAGAGGGTAGAGACGGAAGAGAGAGACAGAAGGCCCAAATATGACTCATAATGTCTTTGGAGAAATCTTCTCCAATCAGCCAACCCCCACTAATTTAATATGGACTATTGATTTCAATTTGATTTGAAATCGTGTAGACTCCTCTGGCATGGCGGCCGGCCCAATGGCACATGCGATTGTTGTGCTTACTGCTTATTAGCCGTATCCTCCACGTGCCATTAAAATTCCGTAACTTGTGTTTTCCCTCTTCTACAACTCAAACTGTGTTTTCTTTTATTAATTTCATCCAGAGAAGGATTTTTTTTTGGGAAAATTTTATAATTAAGAAATTAATTATGGCACATTTCAAAAACTAGAAAACAAGTTTTAAATTTTTAAAATCAGATTTTTATTAAAAATTACTTATAATTTAATTAGTTAATTAATTATTTTATTAATTAAATATATTTAGGTCACAGATCTATACAATTTGGTCACAAATTAACAATATAATTAGTTACTTATTATTTTTTGATCACAAATCAAAAATTTTATGTCAAAATTTTTTTTACGATCACATTTCAAAAATTTTGTAAGTCACAGTTTGTTTATTGGTCACAAATCCAAAAATTATTAGTCACGGATTAATTTTTAGTCACGACTTATCATATTATTGGTCACAACTTATTTTTCGGTCATAAATTAAAAATTTTATAGGTCACATATTAATTTTCGATCACGAATCAAAAATTTTATAGGTCACAGATTAATTTTTCGGTCACAACTCAATAAATTATAAGTCACAAACACAAATTTTATAGGTCACATATTATTTTTCGATCACGAATCAAAAAATTTATAGGTCACAGATTAATTTTTCGGTCACAACTCAATAAATTATAAGTCACAAAGACAAATTTTATAGGTCACATATTATTTTTCGATCACGAATAAAAAATTTTATAGGTCACAGATTAATTTTCGGTCACAACTCAATAAATTATAAGTCACAAACACAAATTTTATAGGTCATATATTATTTTTCGATCACGAATCAAAAATTTTATAGTTCACGAAATCAAAATTGTTATTGGTCATATCTAATTTGTCGGCCACAAATCAAAAATTTATTAGGTCACAATTCATTTGTCAGTCACAAATTATATCAAAATAATTGATCACAATTAATTTTATGGTCACAAATTAATAAATTACAAGTCACAAACCAATTTATTGGTCACAACTAACCAAAAAATTGGTTACAAATATCCCGTTCCATCCCATTGACTCCCAATCACCACCTGCCACAACCACCTTCATCTCACCGGTATGCAAAACCACCATCACAGCAATCACCACCAATTCAATGTAAAATCACCGTCACAGTAACCACACCATCACACACCAAACTCCGAAACCAATAACGTCCACTGTAGCCAAAAAAAGACCACGATCGTAGTCACCAAACACACCAACAGTAGCACCGCACGCCACCAAAGTCACCACCACCGCACCATTACACCACTGCGCACCACCACCGCTCCACAGCCCATAGCACAACACCAACACAACCACATCACAGTGCCACAACACTCCACAACCAAATCAAGCAATTTACTGGTCAAAGGAAGCCGACGCTGCTGCCACCAACACCATGCCGCCATCATCGGTGCCGCGTCCAACAACCAAGAAAAAAAAATCTATACCACGATCTTCACCGCTATAGCCACCACCATAACCTTGCATCATCACCCGCACCACCACAGCACCATCACCACCGCACTGCCATCATCAACACCATCACAGATTCATTGCCACCAAAGCCATTAGATCTACACCGCCAATACCATCACACCCTTGCATCGTCGCCTGCACAGATCCACACCGTCAATACTATCGCACCACAACCACAACTGCAACAGATCCATCGCCCCCGCATATATTCACGCCGCCAATACCACTGCACCCTGCATCGTCGCCTGCACCACCACATCAACACTGCACCATCATCACCACTGCACCACCACCCATCAACACCACCACAAATTCACAACTACCCAAACCCCCAGATCTACCACCACAGCCGCTGCCACAAATCGTTGTCACAGATTCATGAGGTGACCTATTGCGAATACAGGAGAGGAGATAGGAGGGAACCGACATCGTTGAATTGGAGATGGGCGACGGCGACTCTTCCTCTATTAGCTTAACTTCGGCGTCGGGGATCTCATATTTTTCCCCAATTGTTGAGAGCCGTCGTTGAGGGGTGAGAATAGGGGGAGAGAAGTGAGGTAGTTTAGGATTAATGTTTAATTATTTTTTATATATAGATTAACTTATTAATTTATTAATAAATTAATAAGTTCTGATTTGTGAAATACTAAACATGCCATCTTATTTATGAAATGGGGATTCTTAATCTATTAGAATATGTAATTTCCACTTTTTTTTTTGGGGTAGCCCAACCCCCACTCAGGCCCAATAACATTTTTTTTTAAAGTGTTTTTTTATTTTTTGGTAAAAAATCAATTTTTTATGTGTAAATTTTTTTTCCCACGTAGTAGCTCAGTCTTGGATCCAATCCTGAATCGGTCCCTGATTTCATCCTTGTGCTATTAAAAGATATACTTGCTTTTTTTTCTTTCTTTTTTTTTTTCCTCATTTGTCTCAAATTATAAACAACTTTTCTTGTTAAAAGTCTAATTAATTTTTTAATTTTCAAATATGTCACTATTTAATTTAATAATAGGATATAGCATTCTTCTTTCTTCGTGACTTTGACTTGTTCTAATTGTAATTCCCACTGGGACACATTTTATTAAGCTACCTCTTTGTTGTTATAGATAACCCCTCAACTTGTTGTGACCTGCCTTTTTTATCTCCTTGTTTTTGCATCTTTGTTCTTTTTCAATGGTAGCAGATGCAACAGTGTTAAAAGGCAAGACTTGAGACGTTGCACTGAAATCTATCAAAATTCGATTAATTTTGCAAAAAAAGCTGCACGATGTGTGGGCATGTGTTATTCTATTTATAACTGCAAGGATTATTCAACAACGACCAACCTCCTTTATTTAGATATAGCAGATCTACCTGCACCCATCGTGATTCATGAAGTTACATTTAGATAACAATTTTCAGGATGTGTTTGGTGTAATTTCCAACAGAGTGCATGGCAAGTTTTCTTCTATTTAGCGGGAACTTATGTTTATTGGTTTTCTGTTCTTTTCAAGATTTATTAGAATTGAATCAAATAGAAAACTTAACCTACCAAATATTTCCTCAAATACGATGACCAAACCTAGTACTTTCAGATTATTAATTAGATCGACAGTGACGCATATTGAATTCTTTGAATATGTTTCATGCTTCGTATATGTAATGGAATTATTCTGCTCAGACTATGATTGGGGCTGAGGAGTGCAGCAGAGCTGTATGTAATGATGTTCGCATTTTCGTCAATTTGGATGAACCAATAAATGTACAAGTCATATCATCATTTCTATCATACAAGTTACTAATTTCAATGAGAATGAAAAAAATATAATCGTTATGGGTTTCATGCAAAAGATAGAAAATCAAATATGATGAGTTGATGTGATGAATAACGATCATATTTTTCATTTTAATGGGAAAATAATGGAAAACAAATAGGGGCTTAAAAAGAAGAGTTAAAGGAATGCTTATAAAAAAATAATAAAAGTTTAGTGACTAACATAGCTTTCAAACTTCTAAAGTTCTAATATTTCTAGCCAGTGTTTTATTTGATCCTGTATATATACACACACAATTGCTTAGTTATTTAGTTTTGGGTCTAGAAATGACAACCAGATTATAGGCGGTCGGTTCTCAATTCTAACATCCATTATCCGATTTAAGTTTAAGAAGAATTGGATAGAATCACTCAATTCGACTCAATTGCATACTTCAATGCACCCCTAATCACTTCATAAAAATCTAATTTGTTATAGATATAATATGCATATATTTATTTCAATTTTGCTTCAAAATGTCCATCACGCCCATTATTTATCAATTGTGTGTACCACTTTTAAGCATTGAGTGTCAAATAGACTCGAATTTAAAATTTTAAATATTTTACATGTTCTCATACCATATATATGTAGTATCTACAATATGAATGGTTAGAGTATCTCCAAAAAAAATTATTTTTACTTAATATAAATGTCTCTATTTTAGAGAGTCAAATCATAATATTATGCTCTAATAAACTTCAATTTAACTTTTTAAAATAGAGATTGCCTTTGCATTTAATGAATTACAAGTTTCAATAATCCACTTGTTATTTAAGTTTAAATTGAATATATTACCAAATGATATATACAAATATATATTATTGAAAAAATAGGGAAAAACAAATGAAAAAATAAAATTAAAGAATTCTTGGAGTGTACAATAATTACTCTATTTAAATTTGAAAGTATCCTCTACTATATTAAATATTCTCTTTATAAATAAAGAGTTTTTTAGAAATGTTAACGAAGAAGAATTTTATTTAATTTTAGTCCAAACTATTCACATTGGATCTACTTTGGAAAGTCGCAAAGTTACAAGAACTGGACACCACCGAATAGATTCAATGAGGGAAGACTGTCTTTTATGATTACAAAATCTGAAAGATAAATCTCGTTAAAATAATCTCAAAATTGGCCATTTTAATCCTAGTGCATCTTTAAAAAAATAAAAATAAATTATGTTACGCCTCGTATCCAAAGCTCCAACGTGGAGCCCCAGGGGAAGCCGCGTAAATGAGCCAGAAAGGTCAAGATGAGGAAAGGGAAAAAGCTCTGTGGTCGAAGTACTATCTCTATCCGAAGTTCTTTGTTGAGACACTCTTCCATCCGATCGAACCTCTGAAATTGTCTCTTTGAGCTAATGCGCATGCTACATTTAAAGCGGATTTACAGAGTATCTGTAGAAATGATTGATGTAATGTTTGTATTAACAAATGTAAAAAATGTCAACCTAGAATGTAGGGCTAACCCCTTGTCAATGTATTTAATGTATGACAAAGTGATGCAGGACTTTGGTTAATAAGATGAAGCCATGTGGTTCTAATCCAACACCTACCACATCGGCTAGAATACTATAAATAGCAACTCTTGTAACATTTCAAAATATAAAAAAATACACGCAAACTTCATATATACAAATTACAAATCTTCTGCTTTACTTGTTAAAGTGCGTAATTCCTTATATTTTTCGGTGGAGTAGTCTACAATTGATTATTTTATTTACAATCATTCTTGATCACATTGTTGGTGTCCGAAAATTTTCGTCTCGTGTCATAGAGCGTCTCCCACGTTCATTATTGTTGTAATTTTCCAACCGTATCTCTGGTCATAACGTATTGAAATTAACTTGCGTGGACACGAGTGAATCCGACATTTGTTATCCACGTTGCTATTGAAAAAAGGGGGTCAACATTTTATATATATTTACATATTAAATTGTTGAATTATCGATTTCAGTTGGTCCTTCCAATTCTTGAACTTTTACTTTTTCAAGCCTAGTTTGAAATGATAGTGATTTAGCTGCTTTCACATTGAAAAAAATATTACTACCATATTAATTAGGAAAAGGATATATGTACCGACAACTTGCCGTACGGTGAACTAGTGGACAGTTCCAGCTGGGATGTCATATGTTTTGATGGTTGACTTAGTTTGCTTCAATGATTCAATATAGAGCCCTGCTCCCTGTTCCAATTGATTCAATATAGAGCCCTGCTCCCTGTCCCAACTTGGGGACAGGGTTAGGGATAGGGGCGTCGACTCCTGTCTTCAACCCTGTCCCAAGTCGGGACAGGGGCTTTATTACTTCAATATAAGGAAAAAGATGGAGTTGTAGGGTCAAGTTCACAAGTCCTTGTCAGATGAGAGAGGAGGTGAGGGCGGGTCTCATTTTTTTTTAATTGCTATGGGACCCAAGCCCCTACAATGAGGGGCCTATACAGTCCCTGTGAACCAAGCTCCTGTACATGGAGTCGATCCTTCAATATAAACATTGCAACAATAATTGTCAAAAAAAAAATAACATTGACTAGAATCTTCAAACAATAATATAAATTTCGAGTTAGATTTAATTGGCATTATTTTTAATCAATTATGTGAATTTTTCTTATTATTAATTTGTTCAATCTAGTAAATAATCAATAAATCGATTGGAGATTATATTTCTCAATATAAATGAAGATAAAAGTCATTAGACACAAAGTAGTAGTTTTCATTGTTCATATTTTATAATTTTCCGTTGTTTTAAGGATGAAAAAATTTATCATTATTTTGACAAACTAGATCTGTAAAAATATATCCTAGGCCAATACATTTATGGTTTACTTTAGCTCTCGTTACAACTTTATAAACATTGTCTTGTCGACATAAAAATAATTTTTATCGGGACACTTGACCAAAGTGTTACCCAAGTATAGCAAGTTGTCGAACTCAATCATGCATTTATCAACTCTATCCACACACATAATATAAAGGATTTATTTTGAGTAAATTCTTCTATTAATGTAATAATAGATATATTTGAATGGAAAAAATTCATTGAACGACTTTGAAAAAATCCTAGGCCCCCGTTTCATCCCCTTTAAATTCAATTACATTATATTCCATTTTTCTCTCTCTTATTTTCAACCACACAATTTTCTATAAAATAATACTACATGTAGATCGAAATTTTTTTCCTTTTTTTCAACCACTCATTTTTTTTAAAAATATTATTCCCCCCATTTTTATTTTCAGGTAATAGGGGTCAAACGGTGTCATTGCTGTGAACACATTTGTCTTGATTTTAGTGATACCTAAGTCAAATCCAAAATTTTTTAGTTTTGAAAGGTCACATAAATATGAGTAGGGCTATTTATTTTGACCATCGATCTATGTAGTCACAAGGTTATGTTTACATTGTTCAATAAAATCTGAATACATTTTTTAAATGATGAAAAACACAGCAATAACCTAACTATCATATAATCAATGATTATCAAAAATTTAAGATGAATAACATTATTCCATATGTATATTGCAATTGAAATAACAACTGACTCAGTGGCTGAATTAATGACCATTTGGATGTTGTCCAAATCAAACAAATTCAATTAATTAGGCTTTGAATATTGCCAACTACACTGACCATTTCGCATTAGCTGTCTATGTTGTCTAGAAGGTGAAACAATTCATCTTCGTTGGATAAAATCATAATTGCAAAATTGACGTTTTAACATAGTATTTAGAGTCGTACAATGTTACACTCCCATGTACACTCTCCTCATAAGAGAGGAGCCGATGTATTTTTTTTATTGGACGCAAACCCCTCCTCTTGTGAGGAGCGTTTGTACAAATTGTAGCAACTTCCTATAAATAGAGGATGAATTTGAAGAGGAATGAAGCGGGGAAAATATTGAGGGGAAATTGAAAGTAGTGAGCAGAGAGATAAAATTATAGAGAGACAAATATTGTTTTCTCCTAAGTGTTTTCTACTTAGTTTCTTTTATTACAAGTGGGATTAATTGTTTGTTATCTTTTTGTATTTAGAGAGTGTTACTGTAATTCTCTTGTTATAGTGAAATTCTCCTATACTTGCTCGTGGATTAAGTCAAAATTGAGTGAAACACGTAAATGTTTGTGTCCATTTTTATTGTATTTTCTCAATTCCATTTTCATTGCAAGCCAAACTTGACCCACGAGTTCCTAACACCCGCTTCTCCAAATGATCCACTGCTCGTATGGCTGCATCGCCATGTGGGATCTTTGTATCGGTGATTTTTGGAATGAATATCAAAATCTTTGCTCAGTATTTCAAAGGGATTTGGGAAGAGAAGAAGGGATGAAGTGAATCAAGAACACCAAAAAACAAAAAAACCTCAAACACGATATTATTGTTTTCAAACGGTATTTGCTACCTCTAAAATTTAATTAGTGCTTCAAAGAACTCTTGACAAATAGTTCGTAAGATTGATTAAGGTTTGAAAAGGAGAACACTTAATACCTAGTGTTTTACTTTCAGAACTTGTAGAACACAAAAGGGGTTTTGAATATATAAAAGAATTGTATAATCTCGTTATAATATAGAATGATTTGTTGTAACTTGTTTCAATTTTATTTAGGAACAATAAATCATCTACTATATATAGTTTTCTATTAACACACCACAAAAAATTTCCAATGAATCCCAACGATCAGAATTTTGAACTAAACGATCACCCAATACAAAGTTCCTGAAAGTGAGGTTGGGCGCCTTAAGCCTGGGAGATCGCCCCTACCAAATTTTTCAATTCATCTTTTGATTATTTTCTCACTTATCTAATACTATTTAATCATTCCAAATTAGTTATTATTATATTATTGGACAAAATTACAGCATTGGTTTGACACACGATGATAAAATTAGTAGATAGTCAAATAAGCACAGTTTTATCCAAGGGCGGATCCAGGATTGGATCCAAGATCGGGCTACTATGCCGAAAAAAAAATTTACTCATAAAAAATTTGTTTTTTACCGAAAAAAAACTTAAAAATACCTTTAAAAAAGCTATTGGGCCTAAGAGGGGGGGCCCCCTCCCCCCAAATCGTTCTCTGGTTTTATCCTTATTTTCGGGATTGGGATCAAATTCAAAAAGATAAAGCTATTTGCACATCTCTCTTTACCACTTGGTTGACAGATGGATGATGTGACAATTTTATTATGGATGAATTAAATGTGTGAGATGTGAAAGGTAGAGTGAGGTTGTGCGAGTGTAAATTTGATTAGCCAAAATGTAAAGGGAGGAATACGTGTACCAAGATTGATTCAAAAATCTACTCTAATCATTATATTATAAGGTCTAGCTCGCTATGCTCGGTATCATTCTGAAAAAAAAGGTTGAACCTCAACTTTGAGGGTCCCCACCTCTCGTCCCTGGAGTATCGTGAGGGAGGTAAATCGAGGAATGTGTTTTTACAGGCTAGGGAACAAGAGCTTGTCCGTATATTAACTCTCACACTGCGACTGCCAGCAAGGCTGAGACTACCTAACTCATGTCCTTTGCACTATTGGATTATGCCACAGGGGGGACAATATCGTAAGGGAGGTAAATCGTGTGATGTGCCCCAACAGGACTCGACATCATTCTCTCTTCTTCTTTGGAAGGTTCAAACATAAGTCCTCCAATTCTAATATTAACTTAGTAGAATGATACGATCAATTCTTCCAAAAAGCCACAACGAACAGGAGACATGCATTCAGAATTTTTTCCATCTACAATCAAGTCTGAAAATTTATAACGATTCATTTGAGATTAATATACTTCAAGGTAGGAGTGAATACAATTCGTTATCAATACTTTTTTTTTTTTTTTTATCCATTTTCAAACAAAACTAGTTTAAAAGGTTCGAGAAAATTACAAATAAGAACAAACCATATTTTGCTATTTGATTCGATTTCAAACCACGATTTAACGACATCTAAATATCATCTTTCAAACAAATGAAAAATAAGCCCCCGTTTGGCCTCCATTAATTTTGGTTATAATGGGAGGAATAGTGTTTTTTTCCTTTCAAAAATGGATGGTTGTAAAAGAATTGAAAGTTTTCGATTTACATGTAATATTATTTCATTAAAAATTATATTGTTGAAATTAGAAGAGAGAAAAAATTAATTTAATTTGATGAGATATAATGAGGGCCCAACGAGGGCAATATATTGATTTGATATTTCACTATAACTAATACATAAATTGAATCATTCTGAACATAAACTTTACAATACTAACATATTTGTCTTAATACAAGCTTAAACCAATAAATGAATCATAAAATTCAAATAAATTAGTTTAAGATAAATTGATCTGATAATAATGTAAATCTTGGGTAAAATAAATATTTTTGTAAAAAAAAATTGGGTGAACAGTTTGATTTGATTTCAAATAGTTTTTAACTCTTGAAACACAGTCGAACCATTTCCAAAAATTTAGGATCAGTTTTGAAATGAAACCAACGATTTCAAAATCACGATTTCGTTTTGATTCGATGGTTTGATGAACTTTTTAGTTTACCATTACTTGAAGGATCTCTTACACCTAGACCCTCTTGTGTGAAGTGCTGCTCGCTCTAATCATTTTATTTTTACCAGCTTACTTAATCAAAGCAATGCAGTCAAAGGATGCTCCCAATATTTAATTTCAATCCCCACTTTTTTCTGGTTAATGTTTGAATTGTGATTATTAATGTAGGTTAGAAATTAAATTATTTTCAATCAATAGAAAAATAGAATCCTCTGTTCAATTTGTCAAAATTCATTTCACTTGCTTCTCCCTATTGGAGGGGCCGCTGGACACGGACCTGTCCATCCAGCAGGGTTCCATTTTTTAATTCATTCATTTCCAACTTGTTAGCTTCTTGTTAAAGCTCCCATTTAAATAATACTGATTTCAATGTCTTCAAATTTCAATGAGATAACTCCACCATTGGTCGATTTTGATTGGTTGTGCTTATAACAAGTTGATCCACGTAATTTTTTTTTTTTTTTTTTTATCCATTTTCAAACAAAACTAGTTTAAAAGGTTCGAGAAAATTACAAATAAGAACAAACCATATTTTGCTATTTGATTCGATTTCAAACCACGATTTAACGACATCTAAATATCATCTTTCAAACAAATGAAAAATAAGCCCCCGTTTGGCCTCCATTAATTTTGGTTATAATGGGAGGAATAGTGTTTTTTTCCTTTCAAAAATGGATGGTTGTAAAAGAATTGAAAGTTTTCGATTTACATGTAATATTATTTCATTAAAAATTATATTGTTGAAATTAGAAGAGAGAAAAAATTAATTTAATTTGATGAGATATAATGAGGGCCCAACGAGGGCAATATATTGATTTGATATTTCACTATAACTAATACATAAATTGAATCATTCTGAACATAAACTTTACAATACTAACATATTTGTCTTAATACAAGCTTAAACCAATAAATGAATCCTAAAATTCAAATAAATTAGTTAAAGATAAATTGATCTAATAATAATAATGTAAATCTTGGGTAAAATAAATATTTTTGTAAAAAAAAATTGGGTGAACAGTTTGATTTGATTTCAAATAGTTTTTAACTCTTGAAACACAGTCGAACCATTTCCAAAAATTTAGGATCAGTTTTGAAATGAAACCAACGATTTCAAAATCACGATTTCGTTTTGATTCGATGGTTTGATGAACTTTTTAGTTTACCATTACTTGAAGGATCTCTTACACCTAGACCCTCTTGTGTGAAGTGCTGCTCGCTCTAATCATTTTATTTTTACCAGCTTACTTAATCAAAGCAATGCAGTCAAAGGATGCTCCCAATATTTAATTTCAATCCCCACTTTTTTCTGGTTAATGTTTGAATTGTGATTATTAATATAGGGTAGAAATTAAATTATTTTCAATCAATAGAAAAATAGAATCCTCTGTTCAATTTGTCAAAATTCATTTCACTTGCTTCTCCCTATTGGAGGGGCCGCTGGACACGGACCTGTCCATCCAGCAGGGTTCCATTTTTAATTCATTCATTTCCAACTTGTTAGCTTCTTGTTAAAGCTCCCATTTAAATAATACTGATTTCAATGTCTTCAAATTTCAATGAGATGTTCCACCATTGGTCGATTTTGATTGGTTGTGCTTATAACAAGTTGATCCTCAAACTTTTGACATAAGTTGTGCAATCAATTTCAATTTATTATGTGGTCCTTGTATCCACTGAATGAGCATAAATGGAGGAGATTCCGATAGTCAAGTAGATGAAAAATGAGTGAGAAAATTCTCTTCTTGATTTAATTAGTGACAAACTGACAATGGTTTATCAATTAACTCTTCAAAAGTAAGGGCGGACGCAGAGATTTTAAGTTAAGGGCACAATCAAACTTTGTCCAAATTCAATACTTTGTTCTTGATTTTTGAATGATTCATATTTTACCCAAGAAAATGCAGATTTACATTTAATAAATATTTCTTCATTAATATTTGCTCATCGTTTTCATCTATTTGATTTTGAACAGTCATTTTATTGATATTTTACTCATCAAAAAGAAAATGCATATTTATGTTTTAAAAAAATTGTTTATTTGATACAAACAATCAATTCAAGTAATCAAAATGAAAAAGTATCAATATTCAATACTAATAATCAGTCAAATAAACACAATTCGTTAGATATAAGTTAAATTTTATATAATCATTTTAGACATGTACTATATACACAAATAGAATAGGAGAAAATATAAATTTAGGTCCTAATTAGTTGAAAATTTATAGTATATGTGATAATTGTAGAGAAATTATAAACAAATTTTAAAAAATTAGAACAATGAAAATTTTGGTAAAAGGCGAAAGGAGAGTAAGTAAGAGCAATAAAAAAATGTAAAAATTCAAATTTATTGTGATATTACCCCTATTTGGTGGGGATTAAAGTCCAAATTTTAGTAAATTTTGATAAAATTCAAGAAATTTAAAAATTCATAAAATATGTTATTAAAATTAATTATTAATTTAAATTTAAATTTTAATCGATACCAAATAGACCTCAAAAGTTAAGGGTCAAGTGACCCCTCAGGAACCCGTGGGTCCGCCCATGTTCAAAAGCTCTTTCGAAAATTCAACTCCATAAAGTTAAACGTGCAAGAGTACGATGACTATATGATAGAAATATAGCCGATTTTCTCTCTCTTATCGAAAAAATAATACAAAAAAACTCTCAATTCTCTCTCTCTCTCTCTCTCTCTCTCTCTAGATTTGTATGTACGTTCGTTGTGTGTGATCAATATACTGCATCTTGCCAAATTATTCATCATCTGTCGATTGATCAGAAATCATCAGACACCCTATAATTATCGAAACCGTTCGTTTATTATCTGTCATCTCTATCTATCTGAAACTCTCTCGGATCCATGGGAAAAATAACGACAATTAGAGACATCCTAGGAGTCATCAAAGATAAGGCATCCTTATCCAAAGCAGCCCTACTCTCAAAATCCAACGTTTCGCTTCCTCTCCGCCTAGCCATCCTCCGTGCTACCTCACACGCGCCACCAGCGCCGCCAGATGACCATAACCTCTCAAACATCCTATCTCTTGGAAACAGCTCACGTGCCACCGCCTCAGCTGTCATCACCGCCCTCATGGACCGCCTGAACGCCACTAGCAACTGTTATGTTGCCATCAAGTCACTTATGATTATTCACCACATCATTAAGCGTGGTCCCTTTATACTTCAAGACCAGCTTTCAGTATTTCCCGCAGCCGGTGGCCACAATTATCTAAAACTCTCCGCCTTCCGCGACGGAGCCACTGCTGAAACATGGGCTCTCTCTGCATGGGTTAGATGGTATGCACGTTACTTGGAAACCCTACTTTTCACTTCTAGGCTTATGGGTTATTTCATCTGTTCATCATCAAACGGCATGATTAAAGACAATCAAGAAGAAACAATCTCATGTTCGTCGAACGTTGACTTGATTAAGGAGGTAGATTCTCTGATTTTACTGATTGAAGAAATGTGCAAAGCACCTGATCCTACCCCAGTTGAAGGTAACATTTTGTTAAACGAAGTTATGGGATTATTGGCTAATGATTATTTATCAGCAGTTAATGAAATTTTGTTAAGACTCGGTGAGTTCAAGGAGAGACTGAGTTGTCAGACTTTCGGTGACTCGGTTGAGTTAATATGTGCACTGAAGAGGTTAGAAAATTGTAAAGATAGAATATGGGCCCTTTTTGCCATTAAGAAGCCTTCGATTGATATGTTATGGGGTTTGTGTGAAGAATTGAAAGATGGGATTGGGGTGTTGAAGGTGTACAAAGAAGGTGGGAAATTACTGCGTTCGAGGAGGGGAGAGAAGGCAAGCGAGTCCGATCGGTTAGAACAGCGAGTTTTGAAGTATGCTGACTCGGTCCAATCGTAAAGTTAGCTTGCTTTGTTGAATCGAATTTGTTGTGATTTTCGATGATAAAATATTATGTAAATTAAAATATAATTGGGAAAAGTGGATAGATAATATTTTAGTAATAGCTGTTTTTGGTCAACGTATAGGACCACTTTGGATTAACAAGTATAAAAGTTTCTTATGAAAGACTCTGTTTTAATGTATAAAAATTAATTATAATTGAAGTGGAAAACTGATAATCTCTGCCCCAGAAAAAATATAGCCAGTAACAACTTCATCAAATTTGCATACAATAAAGTGAAGAGAAATAGTAAAAATTCAGTCTTTCATATTTTCTGAGTTGGAAATTGAGATGCTCATTAAAAAAGAATTTTTTGAGAAAAATGTATTTTGAAATAGTGATTTTTAAGGGATTGAGTGGTTGAAAGGTAGGGAAAATATTTAAATTTATAAGCAAAATATTTTAATATGAGAATGTTGTTAAAAATCCAAAATGTTTTCTTAATTATTAAATATTTATCTTTGAGGAATTATAAGGTTGGAGAAACCTTCTTGGATAGGCCCTGTCCAAACAGGGGGCCTAATTGGTGCCCTCTCAGACACATAGGCGTCCCCTCCAATGGATTTTGATATTTGTACATCAGGATTGATGGTGTACCGATCGCTCACAATAGGAGGGACCACGACGACTAAAAAAATCATACCCCCTCCCCCATTGTGAGGGAATCGGTACACTGGGGTGTTAGTCCCCGAGTAAGAGTAGCAAGATCCCCCTCCAATAGAGGGGCGCCAATTAGGAGCCCTAGATGGACAGGGCCAACGTCTAGGAAGGCCCTATAAAGTTTTACGTCTTGAAATTTTTGCGAGTTAAATTACGGGTCCATTTTAAAGATGCTTTTGTTCCTTATAGAGTAACTTCTTGAAAAAGATATCTCATGTCAACATCATTTAAAAGTTCTTTAAATTAGACAAAATACTTTAAAAAAATTATTCAAACATGATCAAAAGTAGTTCAGAAATAACTTTTGACTTTTAAAAGTCTCGTCAAATGGATCCTACATCGTGGTAAGTAAAAATAATGAGTTTATTTATCATATTTTTTATTCTTCGTTCTTTATGGATGGATTGAGAATCACAATGTTATGAAAGTTAATTTCTGAAAGTAATTTGTCTTCTTTACAATTTCCCATATAAATTACATAATCTATGTTTCGAGATTAGATTATTTAGTAATAACCCAATCTATTTTTCCAGACCTCATTTGTGCTCTTCATCATCGTGCGACTTGTAAAATATTGCTCGATTTCGTAGTTACTATCTTATACGCCAATACATTTAGAGAAAAATTCACATCTATAAATGTTTAGAATAAAATTTCAAATTTAGACCTCGTTTGAGTCCTATTTTTAGGTCAAAATGTATTTTGAAATGGTATTTTGTTAGAGTATATGATTCAAAAATAAGAGAATTTTCGTGCGAAGTTATGTTATAGGAGAATGTTTGATTGAAAATGAGTTTAAACATAGAATTAACAAACTCATGGAAATTTCCAAAATTAGGTGACTACATTTATGACCTAAAATTTAACTAAGCCCCAAATTTATAGCTACAGCAATGGGTCGAGCTGGCTCGGCTCATGTACTCATGAGCTCGGTTCATCACTTGAGGTTGTTCAAGCACGAGCCAATCCCACGAGATCGAAATTTTTCTTTTTTAACTTTTTTATTTTTTTACTTTTTTGTGCCCATTTTTTACGAGCTCATGGGCTCAGCCAACCGAGCCTTACTAGGCCCATCGAACGAGTCCCTCATTCAGCTCTAGCTCGACGCGTCTCATGAGCCGAACTTCGACGAGTCTACGAGCTATTCGACCATTTTGTCACCCCTACCTGTTTGTGGCCTTTAATTTACTTTATCTTTCATACTCATTTTCAACCAAATATTTACACGTAAACCCATAATTTTTCCTACATTTTAATCACACATTTTCCAAAAAAATACTTTTTAAAATATATATATATTTCAAATTAAAGAGACCAAACGGGGGTTAAATAAGTCAAATTCAAATATTACACAATTTGTGAGTCATACTTACAATCCCAGAATCTACGGTATCACATATTATGTCACAGAACGCAATTAATAGATCACTGATTACTTACCACTCACAGACACAAAATTAACATCATTAGTTTTTTTAACCTAACTTCACCCCATGGTACCCTACCCCACCTCTTCTCTCGGACTCTCTCGTTCTTCACCCGACTTCTACGTCGTTTCTCCATCAGGATTTGATCCGATGGTGAGATTCAAGGGTGTAAGATTGAAAATTCCACTCGTCCAATGACTAAGGACCATCACAAACCACAAACCACATAAACAAACATGCCTCTCCAAACGACAACAGCCAAACGTAAATGCAAAAACAAAAAAGTCAGCCCCCGGGGCATAAAACAGTGGTGTAAAAGACAGGAGTGAGGTAATCTCACGCCTTGTTGGCAGCCGCAGTGTGGGGGTTCGATTCTTGAAACATGGAATTGGACTCCTTGTAGGCACAGTGTACAAGCAGCTCTTGTTCTCTGGCCTGTTGGGACACATCCCGCAATTTACTTTCCTCACAAAACTCTAGGGACGGACGGTGGGAGCCCACAAGGTTGGAGTTCAACCTTTTTTAAAACAAAAAAGTCAACACTGAGGTCCTTGGATGACGACCGCCAAACAAACTGCATAAGCAAATGCACATCTTTCCCACTCTTCTCTATCGCTCCCTCCATCAGCACTCCTCCATTTCTTCATCATGATATCAATGGAGAATGGATGACGCCACCTCATAGCGGCCAGATGTATAATCACTGTCGGACTATAAGATCTACAAGTGTCAAATTTAAAGTCGTTGAACCATTCCAACTGCAGTGCCACCGCCATGAGTCCAATGAAGAAATCATTACCAACTTTAAATATCTAGAATTTGTTAGAATTAAGCATGTAGAATATTCTAGAGACTCATTACTTGTTGGAAATAAAGACCACCACCATTCATGAAAAATCTAGAGAATAAAATTGTGAAGCCAATGGAAGAATTCTCCAAAAAAAAAAATTGTAGGCAGTAAACTCCATCCCCATATTTTGAATATATACATGTGTTGGCTGAATGTACGTGTGTGCATGTGGAGAGAAAGTTAGGAATGACAGGAAGAGAGTGGTGAGCATAGAGGGAGACAGTAAAGTGAGAAATGGAGTGAGAGAGAGTAATTGAGATATAGTGGGTCTAGTTGTTTTGGTGAGTGCTACCATACAATTGTATAAAATAATTGTGAGAGGTTACCTAATAGTGTCTAAGTGTCATTTGTATAAATATTCCTCTCAATAAAATAATATTTATAGGATTTAAATTCATCAACTTGGTATTAGAGCGAGGAAGTTTGGGAAGGATTTTTGAGGTTCTTGAATTCATGCACAAAATGAGTTTGTGAAGCTTTCATAAAACTTGTTTGATTATGAGGAGGTAAATCAAATCATGATGGACGACCCATAAGTGGTAAGTAAACAAGCTCAATAATCATAATTATACCACATGTTAAACTTGCATGGAGTCATATCTTCAAGGGCAAGACCTGTGGGAAGTAGTTGGTGGAAGTGATGTAATGCCGTTAGAGAAGTCCGGCGCTCTGAAAAAGTGGAGAATAAAAAAGGGTAAGACTTTGTTTGTTATAAGGACAACAATCGAAGAAGAATTGGTGTAGCATGTAAGAGACAAGATCACACCAAAAGAAGAGTGGAATACTTTGGCCCCATTATTCTCGAAGAAAAATGATTTGAGGTTGTAGCTTCTGGAGAACAAGCTTCTCTCGATCATTCAAGGGGAATTAATGGTAAGTCAATACTTTAATAAACTTAAATCCCTTTGTCGGGAAATTTCAGAGTTAGATGCTTCAAGTAAAATTTCGGAGTCTCGAATGAGAAGAATAATTATACATGGATTAAGACCCGAATTTAAAAGTTTCATTGTTGCAATACTGTAAGTGTTATTCCCTAGATCCAATCGATTTAGGTTGTAAACGCTTTTAATATGTTTAATGCATTTAATTTAGGCGAGATCTATTATTTATTTAAATTAATTTCGTGATAAATAATATTAAATAATAGAATCCGAAGATCCAAGTTTAAGTGATTTGTTAATCACAAGGAGTTGTGATTGTGAGATACAAATTACATATAATTGGATTTTGAATAAACCGTGGTCATAAGTAATAACGAGATACGGATATCGTTAATACAGTTAGACCATCACGTGGGGCATTCCTTACTTGTGAAGTAAGTAGCTGATCTCACGAGTTAAAGTGTGGTGACACTTAAATGAACATATGAATGTTTTGTTATAGAACAAAATATTGGAGACCCGCTAAGAGATTCCACATGGATAACTATCTGAGTGTCAGTGGTTAATCTCTAACGTTCGGTAATGAAATTGGTCCTACAACTTGAGGTCATCATAGTACCTTATATGAGGACAGTCATATTTTGACGGTGTTGGATGTTACTTTACCAAGGGCCGCTAATACGACATAGTTCGGGTATGTCAAGAACCATATGAAGGTTGTGAATGATCAATAGAGGATTCGTCACTCTTATATAGTAAGAGATTGTGATCTGCATTTCGTTCAATTAAGTCAATAACGAAATCCTTGGCCAAGGTGTACATATAAGTCGAAAAGGAGTTTTCGACTCATATTGACTTAATAGAAGAATGAAAGATATGATCGATAATCAAGATTGACACACTTCCATATCTCATAATTGATCGGATCATATTGACGAAGGGATTATAATTTCATGGTAAACGAAAAGTTTTGATTTTGTCATACCACGTGACATTTCCCGTCACATGTGTTGCCCTGATACATTGCTAGATGTCAATCTGGGACAACGAGTGTGAATCTATGATAAATTAAAAGAGTGTTTAATTTATCAGTTTTGATTAGATCAAAATAATATTTCACGTCGTTAGGCATCGTGGTCGGGAACCTAATGGGTTGCACACAAAACAGAATTGATAGATTGCAAATTCTCAATTGATTAATTTAACAATCGTTGGATAAATTAATGAATTGAATTTGTTATTTTTATTCCCTAATTAATTAATTGGATTGATTAATTCACAGACCGGGTTTAATTAAATGGATTAATTAAACAATGGACCGGACCAGACCGAACCCGTTTGGGTTTATATAAATACATGACTAGGGTTTGAGGTTCATAAGGTTTTCATTATTCTTGTTGGCACAAGAGGAAAAACCCTAACAGTTGCAGTCTATTCTCCGTGTGGATTTCATTGGAGGCTGGACAATTAGACAGCTGTGGGAGGCAGATTCAAGCTGCTGGAAAGGAATAACGCGAAAGAGTTTGCAAATTAAAGAAAATGTATATTTCTTATCACAGTTTTTATCTAAATACAAAGCTGAATCCTGAATGAGAATTGAAATTTGTTAAATTTCGCCGTGCATGTTTAAGTAAATTTCCAACAGTGGTATCAGAGCCAACTTTGTATTTGTTAGGAACTGTTTTACGTGTTGATTTAAGTTAAATATTGGTTTAATCATGTTCATCCCTAAATCTAGCAAATATAGTTTTAATTTTTTTAGAATCCGTTCTTAAAAAAAAAAATTTGGGTCGAGGCGAGCGGAGAACCGTCGGCGCGCCGCGCTGGTGGCGGCGTTCCAACTGCGCGGTGGTGCCACTGCAACAGCGGCACCGCTGCGAGGGTGCAACAGCAGGCAGCGCCTCGCACTGCAACCCGCGCAGCTAGTTGTTTCCAGCGCCGCCACTGGAGGAAAAAGAGACACAAAAAAAATAAAAAAAAAATTAAGGTTTGGTGGTGGAGACGGGGGCCTCTGTTTCAAATAATGTAATTAGGGGCCCCTGGTTGCAATTACGAAAATGGGGTCAATTTGCAATTTTAAAATGAGGGACCTGTTCTGCAAATTTTTAGTTTGGAAGGGCCTGCTGTTAATTTTCAATTTGGGTCAAATTTATAAATTGTCAAAAGGTTTTGATTTTGAATTTTGAATTGTTTTAAAATGAGTTTTTAATTGGGTTTGACCCATACCCTAATTTTGAACCAGAATTAAAATTTATTTAAAATTTGACGACTTTTATATTTTTGTTAAAATTAGATTTTAACTTAAATATTTAGTTTTGACCCTTAATTGAATTTTATTTTGTTTGGGAATTTTGTCCTAAACTAAAATATTAATTCAATTTCATTAGAGTTGGACTCTAATATTATATTAATTAAAATTTGTTTTCAATTAGTACCACTTCTCAATGCAAATTAAAACTTAGAGTATGACTCTAATTTAATAATTAATTAAAATTTGATTTTGATTAAATTACTTCGCCAAATAGTTATGGAATTAGAGTTTGACTCCAATTCGGGATTTAGTTAAAATTTGATTTTAATTAAATAGGCTCGTCAATTAAATTAATTAATTAATTGTTTAATTATCTCGATCCCAAAATTTTGAATTAGTTTTGACGACTATAATTGCTAGATTTATCAGACATTGCATATAATATTAGATATTATACATAGGAAACATTTATATGATGAATGTTTATGGATGATTATGGACTCGACCATATGAATGTGTTGAATGGTTGATTTACTTCATATTGTTTTGGACCTGCGAGTCCGTTGTTATTATTGTTGTTATGGGCTTGCGAGTTCTTTATTATATTAGACCTACGAGTCCATTATTATTGTTATTATTATGGGTCTGCGAGTCCGATTTCTTTTAGGCCTGCGTGCCAACTAGTATAGGATACATGTTGCAAGTTCGGCTAATTGGAGGCGTAAGAAGAGGTGGACACCATGGAGATGGTGTATTGGTATTGATCCAATGCTGTACCCCTTAGGAATTGACCAACTAGTTTTCCCTTTGGCTCAGGAAAACTAGACAGAACGAGTCCATAACCATCCATACTATTACTTATATATATATTTATTCGCATAGTAGATGTATGTTTAAATATATGTAATATAATTACTTGATGAAACTATTGCACGTTAAATCCCTCGTTAAAAATATTAAGTTAGTATTATTTGCTTTCCATCATTATAGTGAAAAACGAGAATCCTAAATCGACCTTAGCTTGTTGAGTACACTCAAGGCTGGTCTATTAGGAATATGTTTGACACTATGAAATATTTGATATTTTTGAATGATGGGTTTGACTTAACTAAAATTTATCTTTTGTTGAGTACACTCAAGGAGATAAGTTTTAGAAGCATGTTAAGCTAACACATAAAATGTGTGAAGACAAAAGAGTTGTCAGCTTAATGATCTGTGAGTTGTATGGAAGTACAATTGATAATAATATCTACCAAAATGTTTTATTAGGATTTGTTGAGTACACTCAAGATCTCGATAAAACGAATGGGATCCCAGCCCACTGGGAATCAAATGTAGATTCAAATAATTTATGTATAAGGGTCATGAATTTATTTTAAACAGTGGGACCACGTTTAATTAAAGTCCATATTGAATTTATGCATATGCATCATAATACATATTAATTCTATGTTTTTCGTCATTTACAGTTTTTTAATCATGAGTAATCATATGAATTTGAGAGGCATACTGGATGCCAACAAACTGACCGGATCAAATTTTCTCGATTGGCGCTGCAATTTGAGAATCGTTCTCAAGTATGAGAAAATTGGATATGTCCTTGAGCAGTCCTTTCCAGTGGTGCCTACTGAAAATTTCACTCACGAAGAAGTGGCTGCTTACAAACAAACACAGTGATGACGATAACATTGCAACATGTGTGATGCTTGCAGCTATGTCACCTGAGTTGCAAAAGCAACATGAGGGTATGGATGCTTACACTATGATTTTTCATCTCAAGGAGTTGTATGATGAACAATCTCGTGTGGAGAGGTATGAGACCTCTAAGCAATTATACCGGTGCAAAATGGCAGAGGGATCATCAGTTAGTGCTCATGTGATGAAGATGATTGGTTTCATTGAAAAACTGAGTTCACTGGGTTTTATCATGGATCATGAATTGAGTATTGACTTGGTTCTGCAATCTCTGTCAGATAGTTATTCACAGTTTATTATGCACTTTAATATGAATAAGATCGAATGCACACTCCCTGAGTTGCTTAATATGCTTAAAACTGTGGAGCCCAATGTCAAGGCTAGCATTGGGCATGTCTTAGCTATTCGTTCCTCCAAGGGGAGGAAAATCAAAGAAAGTTTTAAGAAAACATCCAAAAAGGCTAAGGGCAATAACAAAGCAGTCAAAGCAGGCAAGGACAATACCAAATCTGATGACCCATGCTATCACTGTGGAGTGAAAGGTCATTAGAAGAGGAACTGCAAGGCTTACCTCGCAAGTTTGAGGGGAAAGAAGTCTTCTGAAGCTTCCACTTTAGGTATTTTTGTTATCGAGGTTAATATGTCTACTTCATTAGCTTTTTGGTATTAGATACCGTATGTGGATCTCATATTTGTATAAATATGCAGACACTAAAGAGAAGTAGACCACTACGGAAAAGAGAAGTTAACCTGCGCGTGGGAAATGGAGCAAGAGTTGCTGCACTAGCTGTTGGGATATACTTATTACCACTGCCTTCAGGCTTAGTATTAGATTTAGAAAATTGCTGTTTTGTTCCCGCCATTACTAAAAATATTATTTCTATTTCGTGTTTGGACATGAATGGTTTTTCAATTAATTTTAAGAATAATCATTGTTCGTTTTATAAAGATGAGATCTTTTATGGTTGTGGTGTGTTGCAAAATGGAATTTTTATTCTTGATACTGAGTCGTCTATTATGAATATAGAAAAATAAAAGGCATAAAAGTGATCATTTAAATAATACATACTTCTGGCGTTGCAGATTGGGTCGTATTAACGACAAACGCATTTCCAAGTTACATAAAGATGGATACTTGGGGTCAACTGATTTTGAATCATTTGACAAATGCGAGTCATGCCTGTTAGGCAAAATGACCAAGTTCCATTTTACTAGAAAAGGAGAAAGAACCATAGAACTGCTAGGACTAATACATACTGATGTATGTGGACCCATGTCAATAACTGGCAGAGGTGGTTTCTCTTACTTCATCACATTCACTTATGATCATTCTAGATATGGTTATGTGTATCTGATGAAATTCAAGCATGAAGCACTTGAAAAGTTCAAGAAATTCAAACTCGAAGTAGATAAACAAACTGGTAAAAATATACTCACGCTGAGATCAGATCGAGGTGGAGAATATTTAAAGGGAGAATTTTTAGATTATCTTAAAGAGAATGGGATTCTCTCGCAGTGGACTCCGCCATATACACCGCAACATAATGGTGTATCTGAACGGAGGAATCGCACTTTGTTAGACATGGTGCGATCTATGATGAGTCATGCAAAGATCCCAAAATCATTTTGGGGTCATGCACTAATTGCTGCGTGCTACACACTTAATCGTGTCCCATCTAAATCAGTCGACAAAACTTCATTCGAGCTATGGAGAGGAAAAATACCAAACTTATCTCATATGAAAGTTTGGGGCTGTAACGCTTATGTAAAGCGAAATGAATCAGATAAGCTTGAGGCTAAATCTGACAAATGTGTATTTGTGGGATATCCAAGAGAGACAATTGGATATCAATTTTATAATCCCGTTGAGAAGAATGTGTTCATCTCAAGGCATGCCATATTCCTAGAGAAAGAGTTTATTTTAGGAGAGGGTAGTGGGAGCAAACTAGAACTTGAAAAAGTTCAAGAATCTACAGATACTGTTGACCAATTAGATGAACCTGAGTCTGATCCTACACCTGTTGATGGACAGACTCTTGATCAGGATGTAGAGAACCTTGAGGACACTCCAGCTCAGCGTAAATCAAGTAGGATCATTCGACCTCCCAGAAGGTACGAATTCACGATTACTAATCAAATATTAGTAGTTGAGGATGATGAACCTACAAATTATGCAAAAGCAAAGTCAAGTGTTGACTCGAAGAGATGACAAGATGCCATGGAATCCGAAATGAACTCAATGTATGAGAACAAGGTTTGGACCTTGGTGGGATAAAACTAATAGGTTGTAAATGGGTTTACAAGATAAAGGTCGATGTGGATGGAAACGTCCATACATACAAAGCAAGGCTAGTAGCGAAGGGTTACACACAAAGATAATGTGTTGACTTTGATGAAATATTTTCGCCTGTAGCCATGCTAAAGTCCATTCGGATTTTGCTTGCAATAGCTGCATACCATGATTATGAGATATGGCAAATGGATGTCAAGACTGCTTTCCTTAATGGAAACTTACAAGAGGAGGTGTACATGACACAACCTGAAGGTTTTGAATCCAAAGGAGCCAACAAAGTATGTAAGCTGAATCGATCCATTTATGGATTAAAGCAAACCTCTAGGAGCTGGAATCTTCGTTTTGATGAAACAATCAAAATGTTTGATTTTATCAAAAATGAAGATGAACTGTGTGTTTATAAGAAGACAAGTAGGAGCGCGATTGTATTCCTGATATTATATGTCGATGACATATTATTAATGGGAAACGACATCCCAATGCTTCAATTGGTAAAATTATGGTTGTCAAAAAATTTCTCCATGAAAGATACGGGAGAAGCAGCGTATATCTTAAGAATCAAGATTTATAGAGATAGATCTAAAAGATTACTAGGCTTATCCCAATCTTCGTACATAGATAAAATCTTGAGAAAATTTAATATGGAAGAGTCTAAAAGAGGATTATGTCCCATGTCGCATGAGATTTACCTCTCAAAAGATATGTGTCATAAAACACATGATGAAAGGAGTCGCATGGATAAGATTCCTTATGTTTCGACGATAGGATCTATCATGTATGCGATGCTATGTATAAGACCAAATGTTTCATATGCTCTAAGTGTTACGAGCAGGTTTCAAGCAAACCCTGGTGAGAAACACTGGATAGCGGTTAAGAACATTCTTAAGTACTTGAGAAAGACTAAAGATGTGTTCTTGATCTATGGAGGAAATGAACTGAAAATTCATGAGTATACTAATGCCAGCTTTCAAACTGACAAAGATGATAGCAAGTCTCAGTCAGGATATATGTTTACTCTCAACAATGGAGCGGTTAGTTGAAAAAATTTCAAACAGGTGACAACCGCTGATTCAACAACAGAAACCGAGTACATAGCTGCTTCTGAAGCAGCGAAGGAAGCCGTCTAGATCAAGAAGTTCATTAATGAACTTGGAGTCGTTCCTAGAATTGTTGATCCCATACCTTTGTATTGTGATAACAATGGAGCCATCGCGCAAGCGAAGGAATCGAGGTCTCATCAACGATCCAAACATGTGCTAAGGCGATATCATCTCATCAGGGAGATTATACAAAGAAATGACGTAATGATAGAGCGAGTTCCCACAAATGACAATATTGCAGATCCACTGACAAAGTCGTTGTCACAACAGAAACATGATCGTCATGTGGATGCTTATGGTATTAGATACGTGAGTGATTGGATCTAGTGCAAGTGGGAGTTTGTAAGTGTTATGCCCTAAATCCAATCGATTTAGGTTGTAAACACTTTTAATATGTTTAATGCATTTAATTTAGGCGAGATCTATTATTTATTTAAATTAATTTCGTGATAAATAATATTAAATAATAGAATCTGAAAATCCAAGTTTAAGTTATTTGTTAATCACAAGGAGTTGTGATTGTGAGATACAAATTACATATAATTGGATTTTGAATAAATCGTGGTCGTAAGTAATAACGAGATACGTATATCGTTAATACAGTTAGACCATCACGTGTGGCATTTCTTATTTGTGAAGTAAGTAGCTGATCTCACGAGCTAAAGTGTGGTGACACTTAAATGAACACGTAGATGTTTTGTTATAGAACAAAATATTGGAGACCCGCTAAGAGATTCCATATAGATAACTATCTGAGTGTCAGTGGTTAATTTCTAACGTTCGGTAATGAAATTGGTCATACAACTTGAGGTCATCATAGTACCTTATATGAGGACAGTCATATTTTGACGGTGTTGGATGTTGCTCTGTCAAGGGCCGCTAATACGACATCGTTCGGGTATGTCAAGAACCATATTAAGGTTGTGAATAATTAATAGAGGATTCGTCACTCTTAGATGGTAAGAGATTGTGATCTGCATTTCGTTCAATTAAGTCAATAACGAAATCCTTGACTAAGGTGTACATATAAGTCGAAAAAGAGTTTTCAACTCATATTGACTTAATAGAAGAATGAAAGATATGATCGATAATCGAGATTGACACACTTTCATATCTCGTAGTTGATCGGATCATATTGACGAAGGGATTATAATTTCATGGTAAACGAACAGTTTTGGTTTTGTCATACCACGTGACATTTCCCGTCACATGTGTTGCCCTGATACTTTACTAGATGTCAATTTGGGATAACGATGTGAATCTGTGATAAATTAAAAGAGTGTTTAATTTATCAGTTTTGATTAGATCAAAATAATATTTCATGTCGTTACGTATCGTGGTCGAGAACCTAATGGGTCGCACACAAAAGAGAATTAATAGATTGTAAATTTCCAATTGATTAATTTAACAATCGTTGGATAAATTAATTAATTGGATTTGTTATTTATATTTTCGAATTAATTAATTGGATTGATTAATTCAGGGACCGAATTTAATTAAATGGATTAATTAAACAATGGATCGGACGGGGTCGAGCCCGTTTGGGTTTATATAAATACATGACTAGGGTTTGAGGTCCATAAGGTTTTCATTATTCTTACTGGCACAAGAGAAAAAACCCTAGCAGTTGCAGTCTATTCTCCGTGTGGATTTCATTGGAGGCTGGACAATTAGACAATTGTGGGAGGTAGATTCAAGCTGCTGGAAAGGAATAACGCGAAGGAGTTTGCAAATTAAAGAAAATGTATATTTCTTATCACAGTTTTTATCTAAATACAAAGCTGAATCCTGAATGAGAATTGGAGTTTGTTAAATTCCGTTATACATATTTAAGTAAATTCCCAACAAATACAAGGTTAGCCAGAGCAACCTTCATTAGTTAATCGTCAAAATTTATTGGCCGACCAAGAAGCGTTTACAAGGCAAATGTTAGGGGTTCCAATAAAGAAAGAGGAGAAAGAAGCATTATTTAACTTCAAAAGAATAGGTCACTTTCATCAGCAAAATTGTAAAGAATTAAAACAAGGTAAATTTAAAGGACAGGCTGAAGGAAGCTACCAGACAATGGGAACTCAACAAAATTGCTATAAGAGAGGTAAAATATATCAACGATCTAATGACTTGTGTTTTGTATGTGGAAACGAGGTCATTATGCTGGAGACTGTTGGTTTAAAAAGGGGCCAGCAGAAGGTAATGTAGCAACCTCCAACGAAGATAAATATACTAATGAAGAAGAATGGGATGCTGAAGCAACCAAAGCAACAATGGAGCAAGCTCGAGAAAAGAAATTAAATTCAAGTTTAAAGGATGAAGCCGCGTTAGTGGTGGTCCTACCTGAACAATTGGCTTATAATGCAAAACATGATTGGATTGATGACTCGAGAGAGTATATCGTGGTTCAGGAAGAGCTTTCTTGGTGGACTCCGTTGAGGAATGAACTACCATACTCGAAAAAGTGTTCGAAGAAATATATTCTTTGGAGACATAGAAGATGGTAGAGCTGCTAGATTTAAAAGAAACTGAAGACAAATCGCAAGAGGAAATTACAGAAGTACAACAAAGCTATGAAGAAACAAAAGATACACAAAGATCAACTGACGAGGTAAAATCAAAGAAGATTAGGCGAAGTCAAAAACAAGAGATTAAGGTACGTACAAATTTACAACGTCAAATAAAAAAGTTGGACAAACGTGGGAAATTAAGTATCAATTATTCTAATTTAGAAATTGATGGAGGGGAAAGTATGGAAATGCCATATACCATATATATTTGAAGCAACAAATGCGTTGAATAAAGTATCAATCACTTCAAAATTCGTCGAGCCAAAATTGAGCATGACGAAAAAAAAATAGTTAAAATGAAAAGTTGATACTGAAGGGGAGAATTAAATAAATCATCACCAGCTTTAAATATCTAGAATTTGCTAGATTTAAGCATGTAAAATATTCTAGAGACTCATTACTCGCTAGAAATGAAGATCACCGCCATTCATGAAAAATTTAGAGAATAGAATTGTGAAGCCAATGGAAGAATTCTCAAGAAAAATGTAAGCTATAAACTACACTGCCATATTTTGCCTATACATATGTGTTGGCTGAATGTATTTGTTGACTTTGAGAATTGGACCTTCCACGTGGCCAACAGATAGCTACTCCAAGTAATCCTCCCTGTGCACAACAACGCACGGTCAAAAGCTCACGGTCAGAATCAGCGGTGGTGGTGGCGGCCGCATACACTCCGACGATCAAGTCAGCGGGGTGATCGGAACAGTGCTCAAGTTATGCAAGAGAGTAGGGAAGAGAATATATATTACTTAGTATGGAGAGCTAAGTTATAAGAGTTTCATTACCTCTTTCTCTTATTAAACCTTGAGTATTTATAGATGTAGAGCTCCGTTGGATGTGTAACGCGTGTATGCATCTGATGGTGTGAAACGTCTGCTCATAGGCTTGAATCAGCCGGGTCTAATGTGGGCGGACAATTAATTCTTCTGAGTTAAGTTGACATAAAGTCGATATATCATATCAACTAGACTCATGGAGACGTTACATCAAGATCCTGACAGATATTTTTCTGATAGTGGCGGCGGAGAGATCTGTTAAGGAAGTGCCTCGGATCCTTAAACACTTCGGCGTTAGGAGAACTTCAGTTATTTCATTGGATCTACTCTTCACCTTACAACGCACCATGTTGAGGTCGTCAGGAATTGGTATCACTTCGAAAATACTTCGGATGTACATGTGTCACTTCGAGGAGTGTTGTGACTGTAGTGCCGAAATAGTTTAGTTAGGGGCGTAACAATATCTATGTGCATGAGGCGAGAAAATTAGGAGTGAGAGGAAGAGAGTGGCGAGCATAGAGAGAGACGGTAAAGTGAGAAGTGGGGAGGGAGGGAGGGAGTGAGTGGGTCTAGTTGTTTTGGTGAGTGCTACCATTCAATTGTATAAAATAATTATGAGAAGTTACCCAATAGTGTAAGTGTCATTTGTATAAATATTCCTCTAAATAAAATAATATTTTTGGGATTTAAATTCATCATCCAACAAATAGAGGCTCCAACACCAAACTAGCACCTGAGGCAGCTTCTCGCGAGCCTAGGCTTGGAGGAAATGGCCTGAAAAGTTAAGCCATCGCCATTGTTAATGGAGGCCAATTTCTACTTGTGGACACCGCCTCTCCGCTGCTCTCGTCGTAACCAAAAAATGTGGCCATTAGAATTTTTTTTTTTTCTTCACAATTTCCTCTTTAAAGGTGGGGGTGTATATCATTGTTGAAGGGGCGCGGGTGGTGCGAGGATGAATGTAGTTGGATATACCTGATTTTTTATAAAAAATTTATTAGTAGCTGATTTTTTAATTTGAAAGTTACTAGTAGGATATGATGTAATTTTCCCATCCGTTTATTGCTTTCTAAGAGACGAAATCCCCCCAATGATCATTGAATTTTGCGAAAAATCCCCTAGGAGGTCACCGAATTACAATACGTCCCTATATGGTCACTGAACTTTTTCGAAATCCCCCAAGAGATCATTGAACTTCAAAAACGTCCTTAAATGGTCGCTGTACTTTACAAAAAGTCCCTGGGAGGTCACTAAACTAGTTATGTATGAGGTCCTAATTTGCAACGTTAAGTAACCTCTCTAGGGGAATTCGACAAAGTTCGGTGACCATTTAGAGACGTTTTGAAGTTTAGTGATCTCTAAGGGGTCTTTCGCAAAGTTCAGTGGCTATTTAGGGACGTATTGAAATTCGGTAACCTCCTAAGAAATTTTCTGCAAAGTTCAGTGACCATTGGGGAGATTTCCTCCTTTCTAAGATGTGTTACTTTAGTCTAACCGAGGCCCACTTAATATTCAATCTTGCCACAATTCTCTACCTGGGATTGGAGATTGGGGATTCGAATTGAGTTGAGTTGAAACGATATGGTTTTGATAAAGCCCTAGCTGAAAGGAAAATTAAATCGAAAGTTGTGGTTTGTCAAAGAGTAATGTTATTTATAGTTGTTTACTGCGCTAGTTGTCTTACATGATAATTTGTTCTACCTCATATATCAAATAACTAAGGAAAAAGTTGTTTGAACAGGGTCACGTCGGCCTTGTTCGAATAGGGGGCTGATGTGGCGTTCCTGGACGGAGCAAAATTAAATAACTAATCGTCACATGTATACGACTGTAATAGTGGATCACTAGAAATAACATTATTCATTATTCAAAAAACTCAAAACTATGAAAATAAGAAACATTCTAATTTTTTATTGATTCTATTAATATTTGTGGTTCTAATAATAATAAAATTGTTCAATTTATAGAGTGCTAAAAGTTTTGACGATTCAATGCACGATTCTATTAATATTTGAGGTTGGATAGTAATATAAAAAAATGTTCACTTTATAGAGTACTAATAGTTTGACGACATTTGAGAGAAGTGTCATTTTATTATAAATCATCAAAAATTATCAAAGCCATAACTTCTATAATGAGAGACATAGTTAAGATAAAAGAATTGTCAAGGCAATATTCGCAAAATTTTAAATGTGGAAGCAAAGATTGAAAGTTATAGGATTTTTCTTTTTTTAAAATCTTGAATTTTAAAAATTTTCCTTTTGACCCCATTATTTAGTATTATAATTTTTAAAATAATATTTTGTACGGGCATTTGACTCTACTGTCTTTCGCAAAATCCGTCCCTGTCTATAACTGTGCAATTGACCGTTTAATCAAATTTCTTGATTTTTTCGATTTACACTTTGAATGCAGAAATAATTTAGACATCATCGAGCTTGCGTTGCTCCGATATGGAAACCTTCCCATTTAGGCGAAAAAATTGATAATTCCAACTTTACAGGATTTCAACACCAGCCATATAAAAATACCAATTTGCCACCGAAAGTATCAAAAATAATTGTTTCTCTCTCCTAACAAACAAGGCTCTAGGTGTTGGCTCAGCGGCTGCGTCGGTGCGTCCTCGTGCCAGCCACTTACTGACGTCACGGTTCCCCGAATCACTTTAATATTTTTATAAATTAATTAAAATTACCTACTCCAGAATTCAATTAGCTCGATTTATTGACCAACTTAATGACAATTTGACGTATATTTTTTCAAAAAAATATAATTAATAAATAATTAAAACTGTAAATCAGCTATAGAATTATTCTATAACACTAATTAATCAAGTTGAATCAGAAATGCACTTTTATTCATTTATTTCATACACATGTGACTCCCCTCACAAATATTCATACAAATAAAATATAATATAAAAAAAAGAAATAAATATTAAACTAAGATTACAACTAAATCAAACAAAGGGACAAATAAATCTCAGCCGTCCAAATGTCACACCTATATCAACATAAGCTTCCACGTTGAAAACCTACATCAACGCCACCGCCACAAGCGTTGCAGCAAAGGCCGTGCTGCCAATCGCCGCCCTGTTGACCCACCCGTCATTTGAACCATCAGATGGCGTCTGATCAGCAGTTGGGCCTGTTGTGGGAGCCCCAGGGCCAGGGGTGGGTGCAGATGGTGCACTTACTCCTGGTGCAGGAGATGGGGTTTCAGTTTCGGTTCCGGGGGCAGGTGATGGAATTGGAGTTGGAGTTGGAGTTTGAACTGGGGCCGGAGCCGGAGACGGAGAAGGAGACGACGGAGCTGGCGTCCCCACCGCGGGTGCTGGTGTCGGGGTGGCGGTGGGTGAGACCCTCGGCGCGCCTGCTGGTGCTTGTGCCATGCATGAGGTGGCCAAGAGTGCCAAGAGAATCAACACCTTAAAACCCGATGAAGAACCCATAGTTTTCTGGAGATTAATTCTGCTGTGGAATGAAAAACGTTTCAAATTGTGAGGAAAAGAAGGCAAGATATAGAAAAGTAGAGAGAGAGAGAGAGAGAAACAGAGTAAACAATAATGATAAGGTTCGTTTAGAGGATTTATATACAAATAAACCGATACATACAACTACGAGTATGTGCGGGATTCAGGGTATGACAGGGTCAACAGCAGGACAAAGAAACTTGTACCTGAATAATTCAGGAATGGGCTGTATCATACTTTGAATTGGTGTCGTGTCCCTGTTTCTAAGAAGCTTTACGAACGGAAAAAAAAAAAATAAGTCTTTAGTCACAGGATGTAAGAATTTATGTTATTTAGCACCCGTTTGAGTCCATTAATTTTTATTACATTATATTTTATTTTTCTCTCTTTTATTTTCAATCTCACAATTTTTTATAAAATAATATTACACATAAATCGAAAAATTTTCCTTCTTTTTCAATCACTCATTTTTCAAAAAACACTATTCCACACATTAATTTTTCCACGTAATAAGAGCCAAACAGAGGCTTAATTAGCCCTTGTTTTGAGTCCCATTTTTGGGGGGAAAAAAAATATATATATATATATATATTTTTTTTCAACAGTATTTTAATTATATAGTCTTCAACAAAATAATATTACATGTAAATTCAAAATTTTTCTTTATTTTTTAACCACACATTTTCTATCAATATACTTTTCAAAAATGCATTTTTCTACCAAAATGGAGCTCAAACGATGGCTTATTATTTTAAGTGTTGTTGAAATTAATGATAAAAATATTGTCCATGTCAGATGCTATCAACAAAATTCTAAACAAAAATGTAACTGCAACAACACTACAGTGTTAGCTCTCGTTTGGCCCCCCATTTTTTGAAATGAAAATAAGTGGAATAATGTTTTTTTTTTTTTAATGAGTGATTGAAAAAGAAGGAAATTTTTTCGATTTATTTGTAATATTATTTTATAGAAAATTGTGTAATTGAAAATATAAGAGAGAAAAATGAAATAAAATTTAATAGGGGCCAATCAGGGCTTTGATAGCTTGTTTAAGAGCATCCGACTCTTTATTTTTAAAAAGCATATATATTCTTTTTTTAATTTCGATAGCAATTATAAATTTCGAAAATAAAAATTCTTATATACTCCAATAGATTTTTTTAGATTTATATTTAATTTTACTACTCTTAAAAAATATTTGTTATTTTTTCTATCTTTTGTTTCCCCAACTTTCCTTTAAATTATTATATTATTTTCCTCCATTGACATTTAATTAGAGAGAATGTGTTCTTATAGCATAATTTTAAGGGTTAACCCTTTAAAATTAAAAAGATAGTATCTTATATTTAAATAATCTATCTTTATTTTTAAAAAGTATATTCTACAATTTAGATAAATCTATAAAGTTAGAGAATAAAAATTTTTAAGTACTTCAACAAACTCTTTATATTTAACACTTGTTTTTCCCAAAAATTATTTATGATTTTTTCATATATTTTATTTTCACTAATTTTCTTTCAATTTATTATATTATTTTTCTCCGTAGAAAATTGAAATATTTTAAATACATTTAATTCTAGATAGTGAATTTTACTCTCTAAGTTCACCCTCTACATTAAAATGTTAATTTAAAGATTCTTTTGAAAAATATGTTTAAGGGTTAATTTTTTAAAATATAGAGTATTTTATATTTAAAAAATTTATTGTAGATACTCTAAAAGGTTAAATTGAGACTACATATGCTTTTGAGAAATATTAGGTTAAATAATAGTAATATAATACATCAATTAGTAATTGACTGAGTTTATGGTAAGTTATATATATTAAACAAAGATACAGGTGGAATAATCATTTAAGGAAAAAAAAATGGTAAGTCTCCTGTCTCCATAAATAAAAGAGAGATAGAGATTACTAGGCACTTTGGCAGTTCAGTTGGAGAGGCGCACGGATCCTGGTCAGTAGGAGGCACATTTCGCGATTTAATTGGTCTGTGTGAAGAAGGGTCGGATCACAAATCCAAGAAATAGTCGTCGAAAGCGGATACTTTGATAAAATAAAATAAAAAAGAAGAAGAGAGAGAGAGAGATATAGAGACGAGTGAAGAAAAGGTCCAAAATTTATTTGTGCCGTGTGCGCGTCTAGTTTTGCAAACTTTTTGACAAAAAATTTAATGGTTGATTTTCTAGAAGAATAATGTTGAATAAACAGGAAAAATAAATAGAAAAAAAAATAGACTGATGTGACAGCTCATGATTAAATGTTTTGTTTTATTTTATTTTATTTTTTAAAATTTTCTATAATAATATGTCAAGTGTTGTCTGAAAATAAAATTCTGTCACTGATTCTAACTATGTAACTTGATTGCTTTCTAGAAACACAAGAATTGTAGTCATTTTTCATTGTCTGTATTTTGCCTTTGTACACGACTTTCAGTATTTTGCCTTTGTTCAGCCCTATTTATTTTTATTTTTTTAAATTATAAGTTGGTAAAAATTAGTAATACTACGGATGTTATGAAATGTGTGATTAAAATTAATATTTGATTTAAATACGAACTTTTTAACGAAAAAAGGAAACACGTTAATCCTTGTTGACTAAGCAATATTTGCTGCTAAATTTAAGATTGACTGATTACAATTAATTTTAGTAAAGAAGGTTTCATTTCGTCGAACCTCCTAATAAAATATAAGAATTTTATAAGGTTGGACTTTAACTGTCATTGAACCTTTAATAGTGAATTTTTAATGTTAAATGTTCAAATTTAGATTTCATCTCCAAAAATTTTGTTCTATAAATCAATTACTACAAATGATGCCCTATTTTGTGAAAATTAATACTAAATTTTTAATTTAAATCAAAATTAACAATTAATTTTAACTATATATTTATCAGATCCAAAATTTTTAAACTACGTATTTCATTAAATTTGATAAAAAAAAATTACTAAAAATCTGATATTAATCCCACGAAATTGAGACGAAATGAGAAATATAATCTTTATTGAAAATTGGTATTTGGTTGGACTATCTAAATCACAACTATTTCTCTGGGACACGTTAGTAGATAACAATTGTAGTGGTTAAATCAGCTGTATTATAGCCGTTCAAAGTAATTAGAAATAATTGGGGACAGAGAAAAATATGTATATTAAATTAAATAAATTATGGTGTAATGGGAAACTTCCAGCATATTCAATTTTAACAAAAGTTGTCTAAAATTCTGGACACTTTCTATGTCCTATCATGACAGACTCTATAATCAATTTTTTATACAGATTCTTTACAAATACAAAATTTTCATTTTGTCATTGACAGTAGCAAAAATGAGAAAAAAATTTATCAATCAAGTGCTACCAACACAATATCTGTAAAGATTATGCACTCATTTGGTAGCAAATTTTCATCAAAAAATAATTTTTTGATCGTTATTTCACTATTTCTGTCATCATTTTTTATTTCTTCACTCACAGGTGAAATCCACTTTTCTCTCTAACAATCAAAAAATCAATTTTCATAATCCCTACAAAACAGCTTATATGTGAAAAAAGGTTTTTTTTTCTCTCACCTAATCTTATTACATCAAGAAAGATCGAGGAATCAGATCCCATAAATAAAATTAAAAAGATAGAAATTAAAAAATGTCTTGACATTATTTGCAATCCTCGTAGTACGAATGTGTTATAATAAAACTAAGGAAAGAAAGAATATTAGAATAAAAGCAATAGAGTTAAAATTTAAATTTTATTTCATCAATATATTATTTCATAGGGGTAAACGCGGTTCGATTTGAACAGTTTGTGCTTATTTTCAATTTAAACTATTTTATGCAGTTTGAAATTTTTGCAAACCAAACAAAACCAAATCATTTTACTTTTTGAACCAAACCATAATTTGTGGTTTGATTTGATTTTAATCCTTGATTTACCTATCGACATTATAATAATGTATTTAACATAAGTTAAATATAAATTTAAATGAGAACTAATAATATTAAATGTTAAATTACATTCATATTTACCATGAAACCCATGAATAAATTATTTTTAAAGTTGGTTGCTAAAAGATGTTAATAGAACAAAATACATGTTTATTCATTTTTATTTACCTTTTCTTCTTTAACATTCATATTGTCATATAGCGATTGGTAAAAGTAGAGTTATATTCTACTATTATAGTTTGGTTAAAACTCCTTTCATCTTAGTAGTGAGATATTAAATAAGGATTGAATGAGATGTATTTAGATATACAAAGATTGTTAGAGTGTCGGCTTATTGAAAATTGACGAATTTCGTCATCTAACTACTTTATGAAAGTGGAAGGTAGTAGTACTAGTTAAAAAACATTAACATTTTCACACAATCAATACACTCCATCCTTCGTTCTTTCCAAATCACAAACTAGTTCATTAATCATTTAGGTACACAAACAGTCATTTTTCTATCCAAACTACTACTCACAAGTGTATAATAAGTTAAAAAAAAAAAAAACAATGAAAAAATGGCTTGAATAAGAATCTGAAACTTACCGAAAAAAATTAGTAGATTAGCAGGCAAATGTGATTGACGATTCATTTTGTAGTGGCAGAAAATGGTCAAATGTTAGGAAAATTAGAGTTTATGTTAAGGTTTCTAAAATTTTGGACATGATTTGTTGATGTAATTTTGTTGAATTATGATTTGGATTGTTAAATTTTTTTTTTTTTTCATTTCATGTGATTTTGAAATAATTTTAGTTTAGTTTAGATATCGGATGTGGACATGTGTTGTGAACCTATTAAATCATAGGTCAATAATGATGATCCTAATTTAGTTTCTATAATTATTTCAATAGACTGATTGTAATTTGCATTGCTAAATTAATATATTTTTTGAAAAGTGAAAACTGTAAAATTTTCAAGTTAATAAAATTAATGTTTTAATTAAAAAATTTAAAAACGACTCGATTTGATTTTGTGCAATTTTTGAAATCAAAACGTAAACAAAATCATTTTGAAACGATTTGGTTCGGTTTGAGGGAAAAGAAATCACGGGTCCACGTAGACCCGAATCAATGATTTCAACTCAACAATTTCGATTCGATTTGTGGTATCGCGAATTTTTTTTTTTGCAGCCCTACTATTTCAGAGTAAGTAAAATTTATTTAAGTATCCTGTTATAACCAATATTTTATAAATAAAATCAGCCTATCGGTTCAATCGAGAAAATTGGGAAATGGGTCTAAAACCGATCCGAATTTAAAATCTTTAATTAAAACCCTCCCAAAAACCCGTTGAACTTGACGATTTTAGAACCTATGACCCGCTCCTGATTTATCCGGGTTGAAGTGAGAGGTTAAAACCTTCGAAACCCCATTTTCATCACAATCGATTTGTCTCTCCTTCAAATTCTCTGTGCTGTATTAAAGATTCAAAACAAATTATTTCTTCCAAATTTCTCTACTTGAATTTTCTCAATGCAGTGAAGAATAGAGTATCCATGCAATATGCCTCTGCAGCTTGCGATCCGATTCCTATTGATTCTTCTGTTTGTAATTTATGTAAGCTCCTTTGTCGATGTTTCAACAATTAGTACTTCAATTTCTTTGTTTGCTTTTAATAAGAAGAAATTAACGTCATATATTCTATTTGAAATTTTAAAATATTATTCTCATCAAAACATTATCAAATTTGTGTTAGGTTTTGATTTGTTCCCCTGCTCGAAATGTTATCCAGCTTGGCTTTCATTCTTTTCTTCCTTTGAAAATTTATATATTTTTAGTATTTTTGAAATACTTGATTCAGCCCTAATTCGACTCTTTGACCCTTTATCCTTTTTTTTCATTTTTCATTTTTTTTTGATCGATTTTTAAAACATTGGTTATAACTAAATAATCATGAATAATAATTTCATAATTTTACAACACTCCTCATTGAGGACTATATTCATAATAATTGTCTCGTTTAAAATTTTTATTTGTCCAAATTCAGTAGGACAAAAAATCAAATAAAGGGAAAAAATGGTAAAATTATTATTGTTAAATTCTGGAGGATTAAGTGGGACCAATCACGGACGAAAGATAAATAGTACAACAACTCTTCCTAATTTCAAATAATAAAAGATCTTGTCAGCTACAATTTGAGGGTTCAATTATTGAGATATAAAATTGAATCCCTAGTAGGCGTAGTGTACAACAACTCTTGTTTCTTGGCCTGCTGGACACATCCAACGATTTACTCCCTCACAAAACTCTAGGGATGGGACGGTGAGGATCTTCATTGTTGGAATTTAACCTTTTTTAAAATAATAAAAGTTCAACCTTTTTTTAAATAATAAAAATCCTTGTATCTAATCATTCATTTATTGTGCATCTATCTTCAATACACCATCTTTCAGAAACTTGTATGAAATAATTTATAATGAATTATGTTCCATGTTGTCTTATCATAGTCCCTGAGCAATAGCGAGTTTATACAAGATATTAACATATTCTTGTTTTACTTTAGTTAATGTGATGGTTCATTGAAAAATAAACTGTATTGTTTACACGTACAGAAAGAATTTTGATAGAATATATACAGACAACTCATAGTTTTGGGGTCCACACACTTATCTCTGTTCTGGTGAAATTCTGTAAAAAAAATTATGTACAATCAATTTTTTCCTTACTCTATTACGAGTCTTGTGCGCAATTTATGATGTATGAAAGAGATCATCAACTTTAAGGATAAAGGTCATATATGTTATAGACATTATTTACATGAAGAATATATCTCATCAAAATCTTATTAGGAAAAATCTTGTGAGAAAAAATTTTAATGAAGGAAAATGAGTACATTATTTTTTTGAGTATGATATAAAAGTAGTCTCATTAAAAACATTGTCAGGAAAATCTAATTAGACAAAATCTTAGTCAAGAAAAAAAGAGTACAACACGCATTTAGGGATAGCAATCGGGGTCACTCGTGGCTCGGCCCGGAAAAAGCTAGGCTCAGAGGCATTGAGCCCCATTTCTGGAGTCGGCTCGACGGGGCCAACCAGTTAATTAAAAAAAGAAAAGATATCAATCTGCTGCTTGCTTGGTAGCTAAACTGCCTTAATAGATCGATTGAGGCAACCAAGAGGAAAAAATTCCAAAAAATCGAGTCGGCTCAGGCAAAGAAATAGCCCGCCTTAAAAAAACTCGAGCTGGGAGTTTCGATTTGGCTCATTGACATCTCTACATGTATTTATTCCCCCCCACGACAATATTACTTGAATTATATGCTTTAGATATATTAAATCTTTCGATTTAACATTAATAGGCGTGCCAAATGAGTTTGCGATTACATCTACCACACAATAATCTTTCAAATTCTATCTATTGTCGAACTAATAAAATAGGGATTTGTAATTACATCTACCACATAATAATTTATCAATTTATACAAGTTTTCATGAAACTCATTATGTAAAGAGTCGTATATTTCATAGTACGACTTTTAGTTTTTCATTTTCATTTTGCATAAATATACACATTTAGATGTTCAGACCGTAGATCTAGAAATTTCAGGTTTATCTAGGAAATTCATTTTATTTGAATCATATCCATTTATTTTGGCCAATCATTGTTTCGATTGATATTTTGACAAATTAATTTCAATTCCTCGTGTTCATAATATGATGCAATACATCATGAGTAAAAGCGTTATCAATAATTTTTTTTCGGTTCTATTTTTTTCACCATGGTGACATAACTTATTGAAATATCTCAAATTTCATTATTTCAGGTACTTTAACCTCTTCTGGGTTATTAAAGTTTGTTATGTCTAAATACTCATCAAGTGCATATGTCTCCTTAATAGGACCATCTTTGTTAATTACTCCATTTTCGTTTAGAGATTTTTACATTAGAATTGAATGTTATTACGCTTCAGGCGTGCTATCAAATATCATATTAACTAATTTTTCTCTAGGACGTTAATTCAAGTTGAAGCATTTAAAGTTGATGTGTGAGATATTATCTATCTCTTCGATCAGTAAATATCTAAATGAATTATATTTTGAATGATCTTTTGCGAGAATTTAGATGATCTTGCATTCGTACATTATTTACAACTTCTTAATTCCCCCTCCCAATATTAAGAGAATTGTCCAGTCAAATTGAAAATCATTTTTCAAGTGTTATAAACTATCATATTTGGGATAATGGTTCAAACTACGCATTTATTCTTAACATTTTTTACTTTCAATTTTAGTCCATTATGGTGGATCAATTTTACGTGTACTATATTATCAACATAATTAGATGAAAAAATTAAACTCTAATAATAAGTCAATTATAATATGGAGAATTATGATTTTAGCATGATGCGTAATAACACTCTAATCAGAAATGGGAATTACTGTGTTCACAATTAAATTAATTTGAAGCGTTTAACGAAAATAATGTTGAATTATTTATTGACATTTCAACAACACAATTAAAATGTTGAGATTTGGAATCTCTAACGACAAGAAATTGTCTTGATTGTATACTCTGAAAATTAAGCTTACAATTTAAAATTTGATCAATAATTTCGCAAATTTTAGGTTGCAAATGTCATGCAATCATCTAGTATATATTAAATATATTATATACAAATAATATTTAAATAGTTAACATGATGGGTGACGAAACCCCATTTATCACCCTGATTAGTTTTCAAAAAATATTGGAAATTCGGTCCCTATTTTGACTAGTGATGATTAATTAAAATTTTTTCATGAAAGAGAATAATTATAGGATTTCATTGGATTGAAGAATCATATTGTTCTTCATTGAATATCCATTTGAAATTTTTATTTCGTATCATTATTAATCTAGTGATGGTTCAAATGATTATGCTAGACAACAATATCGAATTGAAATTTTGGTTTCATATAAGATATAATTCAATTATTTAATTTCGAAAAATATTATTAAACATTATATACTCTTATAATATTAAATCAAGTAGACAAACCAACCAATGTTGACATGAGTTATATATTTTCCTTCAGGGATAAACACGAATTCAAAATGATATATTTTTCGAATCATATTCTACTAGCGAGCACATTATAGTTTACTATCTCTTTTTCGAGAGCAATAAATCAATATTATTCTGAAATGATGGAATCACAGTGTCATGCTCTTTAAGAACAATAATATACTATTATTTAAAATAATAAATTGTACAAGAATTTACTTTTTAGAATTAAAGAGTAATTTTTATACTCTTCCGAAGAGAATAAAATATAACTAAAATATAAATAAAAGTGTGTATTTCATGAACGACAATAAATTATTATTTAGAAAGCATTAACTATTCATAAGTATATTTTTTAGACAACTAGTCGCATGTCTGTGCAATGCACGGACTGTGTTATTTTTTAAGGTAATATTAGTGTGTCTAGCGTTAAGGATTGATGAGAGACATGTACATTAGATTGATTTGATAAGGTAATTTTACATATAATATAACTAATAAAAACTATAGTCATGATGCATCTAGAGAGCATCAGAAAATAAAGTACAATTTGAAAAAGACAAAAAATAATTAGCAAACAAAACTTAAGTGTATAAAGGGACCTGAACAACATGCCATTATTTTCCAAAAGTTTAACAGTGATATTAGTAGTCTTGAATGTGCACATTTTGTATAAATCAAGTTTTGAAATTTTCAATTAAGTATACAATCCTAAAATGGATCAATTGGCTTTAGTAAACATAAATGCGTGCCGATATAGAGAAAGATAGAGGGGGAGGGAGAGACGACTAACAAAATCATTTAGTACCCTACAAGTATTAAGCATATTTGATCTTTCATTTAAAGAGTCCAAAGACACTTCATGTTCATCAGCACACACAAAAGAATGTAACAATTGATCATGATTGAGAACCCATGAATCAATGATAAAGGTTAGTTATCTAACAGTTGAATGCCCACTCTATCATCACTGTCCATGACCATAACCATAAGACCAGTTTTAAATGCAGATTCGCAGAGCCAACCATAAGTTAAGAATCTGCACATAAAAAACAGTCATTCAAAACTTTATCATGCATAGAAACTATAAGCTCCTACTTTTAGGCAGTTTATTTTAAATGACATACCTTCAACTTTGTAACATCAATCATGAAACCAGATGGAGGCCTATAAAATGGATTAGGCATAGGCACCTCAATCAACTGTTAAAATAACAAGTTAGAATATGTGGAACAACATAATTAGAAAGATAATATCGTTGAATTTATAAACCACTATTTCTTTTTTTTTTCTTGTTACCTTGGATGAACTGGCAGGTAAAAGTGTAGAAGGGGGTGCAAAGCCAAGCAATACCGCTGCAACAGTACCGTCTTCTAGGAGTGCAAGTGAATTAGTCTACAGAAGTAAGAAAAACTATACTAAAAGAAAAGCTTGACTTTTTTGCAATGCCATAATGATAAGTGACAATGTATGTAATATGATTGTCTTAAATCAATAACATGAACGCATTGCCATCTATATTTTTTTATTGCTTTTCATGTGCCACATACTTTTAGGGAAAGCTGAGAATGCATTGAACAGAATTAGTTGGTCTATGAACACATTCATTTCATTTGTATAAACATGTGCTTATCACACACATACACACTCAAGCGCACATGATGTAATTTTTTTTTTGCAAAATTCATTTTTTTTACTTTTAAATAAATTGAAACAAATTTTTTACTCATAAATAACTCTTTATATTTTAGAAATATACTTAAAATTTGCAGATAATATTTTTCACTTATAAGTAGCTTTTACAATTATAACATTTTTTCTCTTAAATAACTTGCATGATGATAAAAATAACTAATTGGATGAAGCAAATAAATCGGGTCGAAAATTATAGAATTGAAAAAAAAAATTCATCTGACACCATACACATAGATATTTCACACAAGTAATGTACTTTTTTAGAAATAATAACATCTGCACGTGAGAACATTGCAGATGACAAACTATTTAAAATAAACACGCATTCAATCTCAAGTCAATGACTCCATTTTCAAGCAAAACCTTAAACTAAGTCAAAAGCATGCACCATAAATGGAGTTGTGGGTGCATCAAATATAATATCAATCAAAAAGGCATTATTTGCAAACACTTTTTGTTTCTACTCGTCGAAAGTTTAATTTTGCTTCAATTCGAAAGTATTTAGAATTAACACATAATCCTAGTTTAAATTAATATTGAACTTGGAATTGAGGATAATTCAGAGATGCATAATGTTAAGCAAAGTTTAATCGAACGAAAATGTGGCATTAGCGGATAGTGATTCGACTCATTTATATTTGTCTTTTACCTTTGAGATAATTGATAGGCACAAGGAAGAAAAGGAAGTCAAACCTCCAACAATACATGTATGTGAGCATCTTCAATATTGCCTACGAAAATAACAGACACAGATACTGATAACTTCATTTTCCTGCAAGGTTCAAGAAATGCAGTTTCGCAGAAAATCACAAAATTTGAGATTGGAAGTAAATCAAATGTGTACCAAATGCCAACAAAACTATACACCGTGAAAAAGAATCAAGAATTTGCAAACGAATACATATCTTAAAAGTATTATTTTATTATTTTTATGAAAGCAGTCAATTTAACCCAAATTTGATTGCAAAGGCTAATCGTCTGGATGAGCAAAACATCAAATCCTCCTCTATTTATTTAGAGAATCGGCTAGAATTTTCATGTTCATTACTTCAGGCATTCTTATTAAATTCTTATATCTGTCTATTTACACATTCTAATACCCAATAACGTTGTCAATGTCTCAATTAAACACTTCAATTTCAATAAACATAACACGGTAGCTACTCACCCTTTGGTTTGGTCACAAATTTATAAATTTTTTGTATGCATCCCTCGTAGTTTAACTGCACTTTCAAAATCGTAGTCTTCACAACTTGCTGTAAACAAATAATTCAATACTTATTACAAATTATAACTAAAATAAAATTAATTTTAAAGTACAAGAGCAGTAACTGCCTCGTTATCTCTTTTAAGGTAGTGTATGATTGATATTATATATTATATTATGATCCACAAAAACGATGACTCTACTTACAACATCAATTTTTCAATCTTCAAACTCTTGCTCTAGTCCTTCAAGTGACACATCATCACTAACAAAAAAGGCAACAAACTCACAAAATTTAAAAAATCATTCAAAATTAACATTATTACTGTTACAACAAAATCAAAAACAACAATTTTTTTTTTTTTTTTACCCGGGAGTGTCATAGAGAAGAGAACAAAGATAAAAGAACCTATAAGAAGAAGAACAGTCAAACAAACATATTTTATTGAAGAAAACATTGAAAAAATTGTAATTTCTATTTTGAAGGAATATATGTTATTCAAAGTAGAATAACAATAAAAAAAGCAATAAATTCATAAAATTCAAGAAATCATTCAAAATTATTATGATTGCTATTACTACAAAACTAAAAATAAAAAATAAAAAAATATTTTCACCTGGGAGCATCTTAGAGAAGAAAACGAATATAAAAGAACCTACAAGAAGGAAAACCACAAAATAAACATTTTATCAAAGAAAATATTGAAAAAATTGGAAGATTGGAAAAATTGGAATTTCTATTTCGAAGGGAAATGCGTTGCTCAACATAGAACACTACCCAAATGACAATTATCAGATTAAATAGGTTCTGAAAATGGAATGAAAAGGAAGTTCAATATGAGGCAAGCGTGTGTGTTTTGGATTTTACCTTTTTTTTTTCCTCGGTTCGGTTTGATTGTTGTGTGAGAAGTTAATCCAAAAGACGTGTGAAATGAGAGAGAGAGAAAGAGAGCAAAAAGTAACTTTATAGGAGAGAAATTTGTGAATAGTTGCTAAAACCAAGTGGATGAAAGTGCGAGATAAAATGGTTGAATAGTAAGAAAACTAGTTTTGGAACAATGCGTAAAACCGAGTGCTACAAGAATGAATAGTAATGCAGCGATTGCCCCTTTTAGAAGAAAAAAAAGAAAAGTAGTGTAAGACAAATCATTTTGACCAAACCCATTTCAAACCAGTTCAATGTGAAAATGTACGGAACAAAAATGAACAGTCTAATGTTGTGCAAGTAAAAGCAATAATTTCCACCAATCCACCAAAGAAAGGGGAAAAAACTGTATAATAAATATAAAAAATTTAAATTGAAATAATTTTAATCTACCAATTCACAAATAAAAAAAGATGAAAAAATTTTATAAATTGAAAATATATATTTTTTAAAAATCTCTTTTCACGAAGAGAAAAGCAGTGATTGAAATAAAGGGAAAAGAATTAAAAAAATCAAAATTCTTTTATAAATAGAAAAATGTAAGTTGAAAAAATTTAAAATAAAGAAAATTCCTCCTTTCATGGAGAGAAAAGCAGTATTTGAACAGATTTATTTAAAACATACATAAAGACAAAAGAAGTTAAAAAAATTAAATAGGGAAAAATATTATGCTCCGTGCACGGAGTGCATACACACACACACACACACACACTTTATTTTAGTAATTTTTTGTTATTAATATTTTAATTTAAAATATCTAATTTACAATAATTAAATATATCTATACATTTACCTGAAAATGTTGAATTTTTTTTTTTTACATATAAGTAGCTTTTATTTTTAAATAAGTGGAAGTTTTTTTTTTTATAAATAGTTTTTTTTTTTTAAAAAATGGAGGTTTTTTTTTTTTTTTTTTTTTTTTTTACGTATAAGACTTTTTACATTCTAGACAGTGTAATATTTTTATTAATATTTCATTTCAAAAACTTTTTACATTTTAGAAATATTTTTTATCTTATTATTAATCGAAGTGATTTTTTTAGTTAGAAATAACTTTTTATATTTTAGATAGAAATAAAGAATCACTTTTATGTAAAATAATTTATTTAAAAAAATATTATTACTAATAAAATTATAAGATATAGTTGATATATAGTTTATAACGTGAGAAAATAGAAATAGAGTATTGTATATCAGATTCAAATGACCAAACTAGTTCAATGTGAAAATCAGCATGACAAAAATATTTAGATAAATTTGGTTTTTTAAATTAAATATTAATAAAAAGATTACATTATCTAAAATGTAAAAAATTACTTATAAGTAAAAAAATCACTTCAAATTATTTAAAATAAAAATACTTATAATTATAAAAGCTACTTATAGGTAAATATGTATATATATTTGTTGACACATAAAAATTCAGCCCAAATCGAACAGCCCAGAGAGTAAAGCCCAATTGAAAGATCTCCAAATCAGATAGCCCAAAGAACGAAATCCAATTGAACGAATCAAGGTGAATGCCCAAATAAGGGGTCCAATAGTGCGGTAACGACATCGTCCAAGTTTGCAAGTCGCTCAGAGTCTGAACGAATAGAGTGACATACGGTCGTCCAAAGTCTCGCCCAAATCTTCAAGTCACCCAAGGTATCAACAAACACAACGCATTATGATGCAGTTATTGAGGCAGTTGCTAAAGTAACTTTTATCACGTTCCACGACTCAAGGGGTTCAATCGAAAGCGGTTGAACGATGCAAGATAATGGCAGCAGTTAAAAGGACAGTTTCATGACAAATGGCCACTACAAAGAAAGTGGGTAGTTATAGGGCGATCAAGCAGTTTTTTAGAGCAGTTAATCACAAAGGGATCGCCTATGAAGTATAAAAGGGAGAAAGAACTTAGAAGCAAATGATCGAATCCAAAACTCTCGAACAGAGAATGTGTAATTTTCATTCCTTTAGCTTTTAGACTTAAACATTTCATTTTCTGTAACTCGTGTGCTTGCGCCCCTTGGAGGCACGTTGTTTTCCGTTTCCAATTGTAAAGTTCATCGCCAATAAAAAGAACACCCCTTTTTGGGACTTTGTCTCAAGAGGTTTCGTCCCTTACACAATCGTCTGATCCTCTTTAATTGTTAGCGAATTAACACGCGCGAAACAATTTGGCACGCCCAGTGGGACAGTGGTGTTAGGTGTTGAAAGTGCAAAAGGAGAAACAGTATGCCTCAGAGATCCGACAAGGAAGGAGCAAGTCAGGGAGGAATCCAGTCTGTAATCGAGCGATATGAGGAGCAACATGCCTCTCCACGAACAGATGGACAAAATCAGAGCAATAACAGTCGTTACGAACCAATGACGGAGCTGAGTCCTCGAACCATGGGTGCATTGCTTGGAGAACTCACGCAAGACGTCGTTGAAAAGGTAAATCTTCGAAGTATTCATAACATGGAAAGATTTACACAAAGTGGTAATGCGCACTTTGACAATATGGCCAAACAACTAAAGACGTTGAATGAAACAATGAACAAGTTAGTGGGCCAAATATGTCAACCGGCTATACCTCTTATAAGTCACTTTCAAACTAGGACGATCGTAGGACATAATCCTTCGGTCCCAAATCCAAGTCAAGGGGTAGAACCACTTTCTGGCCCCTCTACTTCCAAACCAAGGAGGTGCTACAATACCAATCAAAGTAGTAGTAGTGGTATGCCTAACTTGGGGGGTAATCCAAACGTGAGAGATAATGTCCTAAACAATGGACAGAATATTCCACGTGGTAACGAGGGGGTAAATGTCCAGGCTAATGGTAATGGCCCTAATTATGGTAATTTTGTTGCCAATCAAGGACCAAACATTAGACCTCATGCAAATCAACCGGTTAATCAGCCTGTAGGAATTCCATATGATCCCAATGTCATGTTGAGAAATCAGATTATGGAAATCGTGCAGGATCAGATGGCCTTTGGGGTGCGTCCTGTCATTAGACCGACTTACACAAAGCCATATCCTGATTGGGTAGACCAAGCATATCCATGGCCTAGAGGGTACAAAGTGCCAGAATTCTCACTGTTTACTGGTTTAGGAGAGGTGTCTACTCTGGAACACATAGGGCGATTCACGTTGCAAAGTGGTGATGTAACCGATTACCATAAAATGAGACTTTTCCCCAGTTCGTTAACAGGAGTAGCTTTCTCCTGGTTCATTAACTTGCCAGCGAACTCTGTTCAAACATGACAACAACTGGAACAGTTGTTTCATGCTCAGTTTTACAAAACTGAATCTGAAGTCAC
>NC_036250.1:9004619-9004843 GCF_002742605.1 Olea europaea var. sylvestris | reverse complement strand
AAAGCCTTGGCCGAGAAGTCAACAAAGTGGACTGTTTGGAAGAGGAAGTACTTACGAAAGAACTGGACGACGAAGTGATGCGGATTGCCAAGCCTGGATACGCTCAAGCACAAGACCCTCTGATCAAAGTAAATATTGGCAATGAAGGAGAAGATCACCCAACGTTCATCAGCCAGATGCTCGACCAAGAGGTTAGTAACAAATTAATCGCTTTGTTAAAAGAG
>NC_036250.1:8999584-9004466 GCF_002742605.1 Olea europaea var. sylvestris | reverse complement strand
TTTTGCTCCTAATGTACTCCCTGAGATTAAGAAAGAGATAGAGCGATTATTGAAAGCAGGTTTTATAAGAACAGCCAGATATGTTGAATGGTTGTCGAATATTGTGCCAGTATTAAAAAAGAATGGTAAACTAAGGGTGTGTATAGACTTTAGAAATTTGAACATAGCTACGCCCAAAGATGAGTATCCAATGCCCAAGGTAGATTCTTTAGTAGATTCAACTGCCGGACATGTCATGTATTCTTTTATGGATGGGTATTCAGGATACAATCAAATTTATATAGCTGAAGAAGACATACACAAAACTGCCTTTAGATGCCCTGGCTCTCTAGGATGTTTCGAATGGGTGGTCATGCCTTTCGGCCTAAAAAATGCAGGGGCAACTTATCAAAGGGCAATGAATTTAATTTTTCACGACATGATAGGCAAGTTTGTTGAGGTGTATGTGGACGACATAGTAGTTAAATCTATTAAAGAAAAAGACCATTTCGAACAGTTAAAATGTTCGTTTGAACGAATGAGGCAATATAAGCTAAAGTTGAATCCCTTGAAGTGTGCATTTGGTGTTAATGCAGGGAATTTTCTTGGTTTTTTAGTACACAAGAGAGGGATTGAACTTGATAAAAATAAAGCGAAGGCCATCTTAGAAGCCAAGCCACCTAGCAATAAAAAGGAGTTACAAAGGTTTCTAGGCCAAGTAAATTTTTTAAGACGATTCATTTCTAACTGTGCAGGGCGAACTAAAGTTTTTTCACCGCTATTAAAGCTGAAAAATCAAGACGAATTCGTCTGGAAAGAAGAACATCAAAAGGCTTTTGAAAGCCTGAAGACATATCTATCAAGTCCACCAATATTGGTGTCACCAATACAGGGACGACCAATGAAAGTGTATGTATCGGCTGAAAAGGAATCAATAGCTGGAATGGTCGCACAGGAAGACCAATTTGGTGAAGAAAGGGCAATTTATTATTTGAGTAGACGGTTAACGAAATGTGAATGTAATTACTCTGCTGTTGAAAATTTTTGTCTAGCATTGTATTTCACATGTACAAAATTAAGGGCTTATTTACGGCCCGTAACCGTTTATTTAATTTCTAAGGTAAATTTAGTCAAATACATGTTCTCGCGCCCTATTTTATACCAAAGGGTAGGCCTTTGGACACTAGCTTTATCAGAGTTCGAAATACAATATATCTCAAAAGACAGTAAAAAATCAGGCTTTGGCTAACTTCCTAGCCGACCATCCATGCCTCGACATGCCTGAGGAAATCGAATTAGAAATCAACTCATTCGAACTAATGGAGGGATTAGTAGGAAAACAAAGTTATGTTCGCTGAATTACACACTAATAGACGAAGAGTTATTTAAGAAACGCTCTGACGGTGTATTACTAAAGTGTGTAAGTTTGCAAGAAGCCAAGACGATCATGGCTGAAGTGCACGAAGGGATATGTGAAGCTCATCAAGCTGGCCAAAGGATGAGATGGTTAATTATTAGGAGTGGATATTTTTGGCCAAAGATGGGAGAACTATGCGTTCAGTACGCAAAAGGTTGTTTAGCATGCCAAAAGCATGGTCCGATACAAAGGGCGCCAGCGCGAGAGATGGCACCTATTATTAAACCTTGGCCGTTCAAAGGTTGGGCGATAGATCTAATAGGGAAGATTTACCCTCCATCGTCCAAGCAACATACTTTTGTTATAGTTGCAACCGACTATTTCACTAAATGGGTAGAAGCAGTACCTTTAAAAGAGATCACCCAGAAGAATGTTATAGAGTTTATTCGTGATCATATTATTTATAGGTTTGGAATTCCACAAACTATAATGGTAGATCACGGAATATCTTTGAATGGGGATCAAGTAAATAAATTTTTGAGCGAGTTTGGGGTTAAATTAGTAAACTCCACACCGTACTACGCTCAATCCAACGGACAAGCAGAATCCTCCAACAAGATTCTAAAAAATATCATCAGGAAGATGATAGATGAAAATGCCAAAAATTGGCACGAGTGTTTGAATAAGGCTTTATGGGCTTCTAGAACATCACCTCGGTCAAGTACCAAAATTACTCCTTTCCAACTTGTTTATGGACAGGAGGCCGTTTTGCCTATGGAAATCAACGTGCAATCAATTCGAGTGTGCTTACAACATAAGTTGAATGATGATGAGTATGCCGAATCGCTAGTTCAAAATTTATTAAGTTTGGATGAATTGAAGTTGGATGTCTTGGATAGGTTGCAAGTTCAAAAGCAAAGAATGGTTAAATTTTGTAATAAAAAAGTCATAGCCAAGTCGTTCAGCCTGGGTGAACTAGTTTGGAAAACGATACTCCCTTTGGACACCAAGGATCCAAAGTACGGAAAGTGGTCGCCCAACTGGGAAGGACCATACAAAATAAACAATGTATTGCCTAATGGAGCATACCACTTGAAAGATTTAGATGGCACCAAGCACGTAAGATTCATTAATGGCAAATATTTGAAAAAATATGTTCATCGCTGCAGTGGTGGGATTGATGAGTGAGAGGGTGTACTGGCCTCACCACCTTCCTAAATGCATCGCTGCAATAACGAGCAAATAGGCTGAGAAACACTCTCAGCAAGCAAGCTGAGAAGCACTCTCAGCAAGCAAAATGGCCCATGAGCAGCCCAAAAATTGCCTTCCATCATTGACTCCTTGTGAAGAACAAAGAGACGATGGGAAGAACTTCGCAGGTAAAAATTTCGCTGCGGGCCAAAAAACATTTCCTATACCTCCCATACCAAAGGTGACATCAAAGTAAATATAAGGCGGACGGACTAAACAGTCCATTTTCGGATCAGATTGATCGTCAGAATGTCAAGAAATGGCAGCAAATTGGTTTCGAATAAGAAAATGAGGAGATGAAGATAGAGGATGAAAAATGTTAAACATTTATAAGGGGGTGAAGATGAAGAGACAGAATATGAACAACCACATTTCTGTCTAATAGACGGAATTAAATGGCCCTAAGTCTCGGGAACAGTAATGGGAATATCAAAAGGGAATGGACAAAATTCTTAATGCAAAGCAGATAAATGCTTAAAGAATTGATGATTAGAAAATAAACATCAAATAAATGCACAAGAAATTAATGTTCATTAATAAGGAACAAAATTAAAAAAAAAGAAAAGACATCGTGTGTCTTAATTACAAACTACCCCATAAGGAACGAATTCGTTCCCTATGTTTTTCCCAATCCTCGTTCTGTCGGGAGGAAGTGATGTTCAATTCAGCCGCAACGTCATCATCATCAACCTCCAGCTTCTTATACTGTTCGACCAAGGATTTGGTTCGCTCAATTCCCTGAGAGGCGTTGCGCTTTTTAGCGGCCATCCTCGCTCTGCAATCGTCCATTTTGGCTTGAAGTTCCCTCATCTGAGCAGCCAAGTTAACCATCAAGGAGTCTTCAATCATGACTTCGGAAGAGATTTCTTGCAACTCGTCCTTAGCCTTGTTGATCTCCAAGCACAGAGACTCTTTCTCGGCTACGGCTCGAAGATATTGAGTACGCTTGGCCTTTAGTTCAGCATTCTTGGCCAGCATAGTAAGGACCTCGAAGTGAAGACCTTCAACGTCGCTTTAAAGTCGGCAGAAAGAGTGAGCAACGGAAGCGTCAGTGCTTGCTCTAATTTTGCACTCAAGAGTTCAAGTTCATCTTTGTGTCTGGCAGCACTAGCCCTTCCAATGTCCATGTCCATGAAGGACACGTACTCAAATACCAACTCCTTCAAGAACTTCAAGTCCTCTTCTGAAGAAGCAGCAGGACGATCAGATGGATCAGGGCAAGGCATATGGACTTGCCCCCAGGAAGCGAACAAATCCTGGATAGAACGAACAATCCTGTCAGCATCCTGCAAAGAAGATTGCCAACATTAAAAATAATCGTTACAATGAACAAGTTGGAAATAGGAATGGGGCAAAGATAAAAACTACCTCGTCGACAATCGTAGAAGATGGCTCACCCTCAGCCAAGCTGGCCACCAACGACTCATCCATTCGTGAGGACTTTCCCTTGTCCGAGCGAGAAGACGTTGCCACAACGGGCGAACTCATGGGAGTATCTGCAAAGTTCAAAGAGTAACCAGTCAGAAACCAATAGTACGAGCAAAGGTAAGACATCAAAAACTGAATTACCTTCTGCTTCGATGACTGGGGGGTCGACACCTTGGGAGGAAGGTGGCTCATTCATGGGTTGTGATGAAGAATCTAGGACTGAAGATATACCTTTAAGCATGGTCTCATCATCAACCGGTTTGGATGAAATAGCCTCAACGGAGGATGATGGAGCAGAAGTTGGCAATACCAAAGCCTTTGAAGGGGAAGCTGAGCTTTTCTGAAAAGACCAAAAGATCATCAGTACACAGAAAATTTTCAAATGGGGAAGAGCATACTTGTAAATAGGCCAATTTAATTACCTTCCTTTTAACGATAAGAGGGACATCATCATCAACATCATCCTCCAGAATGGGAGATGCTGAGGCTGGCCGTTTGCGGCTTGGAGCACTCTTGGCCATAGTTGGCCTGGCAGGGAGGGAAGAAGATGGACGAGCAGATTGTTTAGTACGACGAGAAGGAGAGGGGTTCCGAATAGACAAAGGAGTGACCAAAACAGGAGGAGGAGAAGAAATACTCGGTTGGTCTAATGAATGAAAGGCACGATTGGCCTCAGTCGCAAATAATCTGCGCTTCACCGATGGCCAAAGTTGTTCGAAAAGAGGGTGAGTAGCATGACAAGGATTAAAAGGGGCTAATGAAAAATGGCTTGATAAATGGAGGTTGCGAGCGTTTATAGCCTCTGCTTCCACCTTATTAATGGTATGAAAACGGTCGTTTAAGTTCTTCGAATAGCAAAGAGGAACA
>NC_036250.1:8938074-8998892 GCF_002742605.1 Olea europaea var. sylvestris | reverse complement strand
AAATTTACCAGGGCCCCAACATCCCTTAACGTAATAGACATGGGGCCAAGAGGAAAAATAAAGGTGTTATACTCAGAGGACCAAAAGCTCAAAGCAATCGGAAAGAGCGCTGAATCAAAAGTAGGGGGGCGAATAGAGATTTCCAACAAATCAGAAATCCTAGCGCTATCAAAAAGTGCCTTAGTAGGACCATGACCCACAAGACGAGCATGCCACCTACGAAAAGCTACGTCAGATTTGGGCCAAGTGCGAATACCTTTTTCACAAAGTGGCCCCAGCGGCAAAGAATTCAGAAAAGGAGGGCCATGAGTGCAAGGAAACAGCTGACCCACCGCCGCCTGTTCGATTGCTTCAGCATTGTTGAAGAAAGGACCCAAGTAAAACTCATTACGTCCAACATCGGCGGGCGCAAGAAAACTTGGGGTTACGTATGAACGACTCAGAAGTTTCTGAAAGTCATCAAAACTAAAAGAATCGCTAGCTTGGGATTGTAAAGCAGTCATTGAAGAAGGAACGAAGCTTTTCAGAGTTACGTAACAAGGAAGTAAAAGATGAACAGTGAATCGCGAAGGATGCGTAAGAAATATGAAACGTGATTTCATAGTAGTAAAATGGCGTGTTTGGAGTTTATAAGGGTTTGCGAAGTGACGCACCTTTTCAAATTATAGAGGGAAACAATGATTGAAATTCTTTGGGAATCGTGAACGTTGCTGAAGACGTGAAGTGAATATGGCAAAATTCAATAATTATTATTAATTCTGCCATATTGGGGGGTAATTGTTGACACATAAAAATTCAGCCCAAATCTAACAGCCCAGAGAGTAAAGCCCAATTGGAAGATCTCCAAATCAGATAGCCCAAAGAACGAAATCCAATTGAACGAATCAAGGTGAATGCCCAAATAAGGGGTCCAATAGTGCGGTAACGACATCGTCCAAGTTTGCAAGTCGCTCAGAGTCTGAACGAATAGAGTGACATACGGTCGTCCAGAGTCTCGCCCAAATCTTCAAGTCACCCAAGGTATCAACAAACACAACGCATTATGATGCAGTTATTGAGGCAGTTGCTAAAGTAACTTTTATCACGTTCCACGACTCAAGGGGTTCAATCGAAAGCGGTTGAACGATACAAGATAATGGCAGCAGTTAAAAGGACAATTTCATGACAAATGGCCACTACAAAGAAAGTGGATAGTTATAGGGCGATCAAGCAGTTTTTTAGAGCAGTTAATCACAAAGGGATCGCCTATGAAATATAAAAGGGAGAAAGAACTTAGAAGCAAAGGATCGAATCCAAAACTCTCGAACAGAGAATATGTAATTTTCATTCCTTTAGCTTTTAGACTTAAACATTTCATTTTCTGTAACTCGTGTGCTTGCGCCCCTTGGAGGCACGTTGTTTTCCGTTTCCAATTGTAAAGTTCATCGCCAATAAAAAGAACACCCCTTTTTGGGACTTTGTCTCAAGAGGTTTCGTCCCTTACACAATCGTCTGATCCTCTTTAATTGTTAGCGAATTAACACGCGCGAAACAATATTTAAAACTTGAAGTTAATATTTTTCACTTATACGTAGCTTTTACAATTATAAGTTGTTTTTACTTGTAAATAACTTTAAGAAATTATTTATACGTAAAAAATGTAAGTTAACATTTTTTTACATATAAATAGCTTTTACAATTATAAGAGAATGATGAATTAATATTTTTTAATCTATAATTAACTTTTACAATTATAAGTTTTTTTTATTTTAAATAACTTCAAGTGATTTTTTTACTTATAAGTAATTTTTCACATTTTAGATAGCGTAATCTTTTTATTAATATAATATAATTTAAGAAACTAAATATATCTAAATATTTTTGTCACGCTAAAGAGAAAATGGAAAACACTATTGTGTATCAGATTCAAAGGATCAAACCAGTTTGAAACCAGTTCAATGTGAAAGTCAGCGTAACAAAAATATTTAGATATATTTAGTTTTTTAAATTAAATATTAATAAAAAGACACACTATCTAAAATGTAAAAAGTTACTTATTAATAAAAAAAATCACTTCAAGTTATTTAAAATAAAAAAAACTTATAATTGTAAAAGTTAATTATAGATTAAAAAAATATTAATTCATCATTCTCTGATAATTGCAAAAGCTACTTATATAAAAAAAATATTAATTTAAAATTTTTTAAGTATAAATATTTAAATATATTTAGTTTTTTAAATTAAATATTAATAAAAAGATTACACTATCTAGAATGTAAAAAATTACTTATAAGTAAAAACAATAACCTAAAGTTATTTAAAAGTAATAAAAAAATTATAATTGTAAAAGTTACTTACAGGTAAAAAATATTAACTTTAACATTTTTAAGTGAATATTTAGATATATTTAATTTTTTAAAAATAAATATTAATAAAAAATTTTAAAAAAATACTCCGTGCACGGATGTTTGCTAACATTAGTTTTTTTCTTTTTTTTTTTTAAATTTTTCTTATTTACATTTTTGTGTTTATTTTCAGGCTCATTACGGAATATCAAACGAAATCGAAATATTACATTCTTAATATTATTCTTAAGTACTCGCGGCATAGTATTGCATGTCGTTAACGGTGCGTGAAGCGGCTAATCGTAGCAAATGTTACAGGATGTCAAAATAAGCATTTTCAAACTATATTTCGAAATTTTTGATAACTAGCTAACTTTAAAAATTCATCGACGATTGTACGATAGTCGAATCGATAAATATTTTATATTATCTCGAAACTCATTTCGAAAACTATATCATAAACACATCGAATGATCCAAATGAATATCGAAAATAGTTAAACGGACATTAAACGTATGTGTTAAAAAAATGCATATAAGTCATTTTTCTTAAAAAAATCAATTATTTTATTACTATTTATTATTTTTTCGCAACAATTTTCTCAACATATCATTTTGCTCAAGAAAAGTTATGTGGTATGACGTAAATTTTTTTCTCCATGCACGGAGTGAATATTTTTTTTTTTTTACATTTTATTTACAATAATTTTTTTTATTAATATAATTTTAAAAATTTAAATAAATAGGATATAGTTGATAGTTAATAACTTAAGAATTTAGAGAAAGAACATGATGTGTCAGATTCAAAGTAAGGTAGAAATATTGCAGTGGACGTGACATTGCACTCAAATGGCATGTGAAAAAATTTCTACAGTATTTTTGAATATAATTTTTCCTGTTGTCAAACTAGTTCTCAAACCGGTTAAGTTATTTAAGAGTAAAAGAAGAGATTACACTATTTAAAAGATAAAAAATTACTTATAAGTAAAAAATTTACTTCAAGTTATTTACAAAAAAAATTTATAATTGTAAAAGCTACTTATAGGTAAAAAAAAATATAAATCACTCATTCTCTTATAATTGCAAAAGCTACTTATATTAAAAAAAGTGAACTTAAAATTTTTTAAGTATAAATATTTAGATATATTTTGTTTTTAAAATTAAATATTAATAAAAAGATTACACTATCTAGAATGTAAAAAGTTACTTATAAGTAAAAAAAATCACTTCAATTTTTTTAAAAGTAATAAAAAAATTATAATTGCAAAAGTTACTTATAGATAAAAAATATTAACTTCAACATTTTTAAATTAATATTTAGATATATTTAATTTTTTTAAATAAATATTAATAAAAAATATACTGCAAATAAAAGTAAAAAAAAAAAAAAAAAAGAGTGCATAAACCTCCGTGCACAGAAGTTTGCAAAATGTTAGTTTTTTTTAACTTATATTTTTGTGTACATTTTCAAGCACATTACAGGATAGCAAATGAAGTTGAAATATTACATTCTTAATATCATTTTGAAATATTCGCGGCATAGTATTGCACGTCGTTAACGGTGCGTGAAACGGCTAATCGTAGCAAATGTTACGGACGTCAAAATAGGCATTTTCAAGCTATATTTCGAAATTTTTGATAATAAATTAACTTTAAAAATTCATTAACGATTGTACGATAGTCGAATCGATAAATATTTTACATTCTCTCGAAACTCATTTCAAGAACTATATCATAGACACATCGAATGATTCAAATGAATATCAAAAATAGTTAAACGGATATTAAACGTATGTATTAAAAAATGAATATAAGTCATTTTTAAAAAAAAAATCAATTATTTTATTACTATTTACTATTTTTTCGCAACAATTTTCTCAATACATTATTTTGTTCAAGAAAAATTATGTGGTATGACGTAAATTTTTTTCTCCATGCACGGAGTGAATATGGTTTTTTTTTTTTACATTTTATTTACAATAATTTTGTTTATTAATATAATTTTAAAAATTTAAATATATAAGATATGATTGATAGTTAATAGCGTGAGAATTAGGAGAAAGAACACGGTGTGTCAGATTCAAAGTAAGGGAGAAATATTGCAGTGGACAATGACGTGTGACAAAATTCTTACAGTATTTTTGAATAAAAATTTTTATGTTGCCAAACCAGTTCCCAAACCGATTAAGTGTGAAAATGAGTGTGACAAAAATGAACAGTAAACCCTCATTCTCTCTTTTATGGTAAATCACTTCAAGTTATTTAAAATAAAAAAGAAACTTATAATTGTAAAAGCTACTTATAGGTAAAAAAAAATATTAATTCCCCATTCTCTTATAATTGCAAATGCTACTTATATAAAAAAAAAAAAAATGTGATCTTAAATTTTTTAAGTATAAACATTTAGATATATTTAGTTTTTAAAATTAAATATTAATAAAAATATTAAACTATCTAAAATGTAAAAAAATTACTTATAAGTAAAAAAATCACTCCAAGTTATTTAAAAGTAATAAAAAAAATTATAATTGTAAAAGTTACTTATATGTAAAAAATATTAACTTCAACATTTTTAAATAAATATTTAGATATATTTATTTTTTTAAATTAAATATTAATAAAAAAATGTATTACAAATAAAAGTAAAAAAAAAAGAGTGCATAAACCTCCGTGTACGGAGGTTTGCTAAATGTTAGTTTTTTTTTTTACTTATATTTTTGTGTTTATTTTTAGGCTCATTACGGGATATCAAACGAAGTTGAAAGATTACATTTTTAATATCATTTCGAAGTACTTGCGGCATAGTATTACACATCGTTAACGGTGCGTGAAACGGCTAATCGTAGCAAACGTTACGTGATGTCAAAATAGGCATTTTCAAATTATATTTCGAAATTTTCGATAATAAGCTAATTTTATAAATTCATTGACGATTGTACGATAGTCGAATCGATAAATGTTTTACATTTTCTCGAAACTCATTTCAAGAACTATATTATAGACACATTGAATGATCTAAATAAATATCGAAAATAATTAAACGGATATTAAACGCATGTGTTAAAAAATATATATAAGTCATTTTAAAAAAAAAATCAATTATTTTATTACTATTTATTATTTTTTAGCAACAATTTTCTCAATACATCATTTTGCTCAAGAAAAATTATGTGGTATGACGTAAATTTTTTTCTCCATGCACGGAGTGAATATGTTTTTTTTTTTTACATTTTATTTACAATAATTTTGTTTATTTATATAATTTTAAAAATTTAAATATATCAGATATGATTGATAGTTAATAGCGTGAGAATTAGGAGAAAGAACACGATGTGTCAGATTCAAAGTAAGGGAGAAATATTGCAGTAAACAATGGCGTGTGACAAAATTTCTACAGTATTTTTGAATAGAATTTTTTCTGTTGCCAAACCAGTTCCCAAACCGGTTAAGTGTGAAAACGAGTGTGATAAAAATGAACAGTAAATTCTCATTCTCTCTTTTATGGTAGTGTAGATATAATATTTACAAAGTTATGCTTTCTCAAGAGCAACATGTGAATTTTTTTTGGAATATAAAAATTTAATATTCATACTTTATAGGAGTAAATAATAATATCCTGAAATATTAATTATAATATTGTGCTATTTCAGAAGCAACAACATAATGAATTATCAATTTAAAGTATATAAATGAACATCTAAAAATATTTAATCATGTTAAAAATATTAGTTGCATTAAACATGATATGATATAAAAATTAATTACCAAACGGATCGGATATAATTTATATATAAAAATTAATCATCAAACATACATTAAGAAAAAGAATTACCACATATAGGAGTTCATAAAATTGATTAAATACTTTATTGGCTAAATATTTTATCAACATGCAAAATATACCAAACATGCATGCGAATTCCACATATACATATATTCAAGGTAAAATTATAGATAGAACTAATATGTGGCAGAATCAAAAGGTAGAATTAATACGTGAATTAATATTATGCGATAGAATTGATTGTGTATAAATCAGAAGGCATAAATTAATGATAAAACATGAATTTACTTAATAATCCATGAATTAGTTTGTGCAGATTACACTTGCAAACATGAATTAAAATTAATATGCATAAAAACAAAAAGCAAAAAAGAAGAAGTAACCTTATTATGATATATATGTATATCGAAAAAATTTACATGTAAAAAATTTAATTTTGATATACCTAACAAATGAAACATGCTTATGAAAATTATTGCCTCCTAACTAATTCATTTTAATTTTTATAGACTCGTGCTGATTGTGTATTTTATTAAAAACAAAAGTCTCATACAAAGAATTAGAAATACAATGATAATAATTTATAGGGTTGCAGGGATATAATTGTTATATATATATATATATATATATATATATATATATATATATATATTTCCTCTTTTCTGTGAAGCTCTCTTGTAGAGAATAAGACTATTCATCCGCTTTATAGCCCAATATATTTGCACATTGATCGTTCACTTGCAAAATATTTATGTAATATAACTTAACCTAATTAGAGAATTGATATATTTAAGTTTATTTGGATTATACTAATAGCTCATGAGTGTTATATAATTAACCTCGAACACAAAAAAGTCACACACTAAAGGAGTTCAACAAAAAACAAGTTACTTATTTGTGCTTTGACTGAAATTTCATCTGAATTGTGTTCATTCGCGCGTTTTTAATCAAATTTTACTAAAATTTCACATGATTTTGATTTATTGGCACATTTTGAATCAAATTTGATTAAAATTTCATACGAGTTTTTTTGTTGGCGTATTTTCAATTAAATTTGACTAAAATTTCATACGTGTTCGGTTCATCGAAGCTCTTTTTTCTTTCAATGAGGAACAATATGTTTATATTTTATGAAAAGATAGGATGCATGAAGATGACACACAAGACATCCAAATTTTAACTTTTTAATTCTCTCCAAGAGTGAGAGATTAATTTATTTTCTATTTGCGACGGCGGAGCTTCACATTCTTGACCATGAGATGAAAATTAAGTTGTGAATTTTTATTTATTTTTATTTTTTCTCATGCAATTCAGTTTATGAAAATAATTCAATCCATTATCACAAACGTTGCCAATTGGAGCACCGAATTTCAATACTCCGAGATAGAGTTGGACAAATCTCCCGAATCGAACTCGAACCAAATCAAACCGAACCCGACAATTTTTCTCAAGTTAAATACCTGAACGGATATTTGAATTAAGAACTGACGGGTACGATTCAGTTCTCGGTTCTAGACCAAAAATCGAAGAACCGAATAAGAAACCAATATTCCTAATTTTTATTTTTTTATATTGAATAAATCAAATTATTTTAATTTTTTCTAAACAAATTAACAAATTAGGTGATTAATTGATACTTTATCTCCTAAGCCCTAGCCTAGCTAGCTTGACCTAACCCAACCAATTTCTAAATCCAATTTTTTGGCCCTATTATTTGTTTCATTTCTAATTTTTTAATTTTTAGCCCAAGTGTTCTTCCCTTTTTTAGCCCAACATCCAAGTGATCCAACCCACTAACGACTAACCCTAAATAAATTACACACATTATCACCTACAGACAACACATTTGACATTTCAAAACTCAAATAGATGCATAGAACCTCCAACTCCGAGTCCGAAGCTATGACCTCCGGACTCCGATGACGACCTTCGACCGTTGATCATTTGAATAAAGTAGTGTGTAAGCTTCCCTATATGTGATTGATAAATTAATTTTGTTGGAAAACTTGTTATATACATGTTAAATTGGATGAATTTATAAAATTACGATTGAATGTGTTACTAGTTGTATTTATGTAGTGTTATTATAAATGTTAAAAAATTTAATTATAGTATAGAATCGAATCGATCCGAACATAACTCGAACGGTCCCATAATTATATTTGGACCCGACGGTTATATTTATTAAATGCCCGAAATTTTTGGATCAATTCGATTCTCTTTAAAATCGAAGCAAACCGACTCGTGCCCAAACCTACTCCAGAGAGTAATTTTTCTAGCCAAAATTAACGATTTCTATAACATAATAAAGGATATCGTTGGTTTATTAAATAATTTGTAATGATGAATGGAAAACAATATAAAACTTAAAAAGTTACAGTTAAAAAATAACTTTTAAAGTACATCAACCACTCATTTGAAAATAAAGTCCAACCACTATTACATAACACCTCTTTAAGTGTGGTTATTATTTAGAAATTTTAAAGTTGAATGTCAACTGAAAAAGAACAAAGTTGAAGGCATAATGACTTTAAAACTCTCAATCTTTTATGTGTTAGGAATCAATTCACAATCAAATTTCTGAATTAAAAATCAGTAGTCTAAAAGTTATTTTACAGGTAAAATCAATTTTTTCCCCAACTTTTACGAGTTTTATGAGAATTGAAAATATGAGTTGAAGAATGAATGCTTTCTTAGTTGGAGGACACTCTTCAGGACATATGGAAGGATGAAACCGAGCGAATTGGCTTTAGTCTTCCTCAAGCACTACAAGCATAATATTGACAAGGCCCTTATCGCATCTTTCTTCATGTTAACAAAATATCTATTTTTTTTTTGAAAAAAAAATACAGGGTTAGACAAATATTAAATTTTATTTTTCTCTCTTTAATTTTCAATCACACAATTTTTCATAAAATAATATTATACGTAAATTGAAATTTTTCTTTCGTTTTTTAACCACCAATCCTCTTAAAAATACTATTCCACCCATTTTAATTTGAAAAAATTGGGGCCAAACTAGGTTTAAATATTATTCCCATTAACTAGTTTCTTTCATCCAAAAACACAAAATTATATTTGATCGATATATTTATCATTGTCATTGTCATTATTTTTAAAAATTAATTTTAAATAATGCTATTTAAAAGTACTTAGTTTATCACATTCCACTAAAAACTTTTTTATTAAGATACAATACTTTTGAAAAGTTATTCAAAGAAATTAAAAAGTAATTTCTAAGCCCCCGTTTGATTTCGATTCTTATAAGAATGAGAATAAAAAATATAGTCGTTACAGGACACATATAAAAAAGAAAATATCAAATATGTTGATTTGATGTGATGGATAACGATCATATTTTTCATTTTGTGGCCAAAGAGTGGAAACAAACGGGATCTAACTTTTCAAAATATAAAATGAACAAGTGAAAGTGAGCTCCCTGCTGACTATGGAATAGCGCTACAATAGCATGTCCACGTAACTCTCTCCATAAATGTAGATGTAAAATCAAATTCAAACTCCTATAAACCTAATTCAATTGAAACAGAAGCACCATTAAAACCCTAACTTCACAGGCCGGCCCGATTCCTAATAACCAATTTCTCTAACTACATTCTTGCAGAAACCCCAACCCTTGAATTCCTGTAGAATACTTCTTGAAAAAATGGATCTTTGCACAGCGAAAACCATATCCAATCATCACGTCTCAAACCCCAGACTCTTCACTCCCAAGCATACTCAGTCCACTCTCCAATTGAAAACTCTTTACCCTCTTTCTTTCAATCAAATCTCGATTTGTCTCTCCAATCCAGGTATTTTTTTCTTTCTTTTAGGAGCGCTTCTGGTTTTTGATCTGTTTACTTTTTCTTTGTCATTTTCCGTAATAGATTGTAGTATTTCATTGTCAATGTGCGCTTTGTATGTTTTCGTGAAAATTACTTTGTCCTTCCCGAACTTATTGCCCTTGTAGCAACTTGGCCCCCAACATTTTATTATAGTAGTTGCACGATTAATAGAAAATGTTCAAATTTTTGTTAAATTGTGGCCCTCTTATGTTTAAATTTGTGAAGCTAGATTTTGCTTTCCAATTTGGATGGCTGTGATTATATTCTTTTTATTTTCTGTTTAGCTGGTTATCTAGCTGTTTTCTTTAATAAAAGAAAGAAAAAACTGGATTTTGTTGTAGTATGTTATGCCTTCCAATGATTTCAGGTAGCCTTTCTTAAGTTTTTGGGATTATTGGCTATCCAATTTGAAATCTTGACAGGAAAAGATAATTCATGCTAGAAAATGATACGAGGAAAAATAGAAAAGAAAGAACACAGAAAATCGATGGAAAGTGGGAAGTTCACTATCTTCAGTTTGGGTTTTCTTATCAGGGGTGAGATACTATAAAAATTCATCTGTAAGGTCAACCACGTCCGAAGAAACTTCGAGTGAGACAACCCCAAACGATAAAGATGAAACTGATTTTCAGTCGCATGAAGTCCCGCAAGAAGATTCTTGGATGTATAATCCAATGCAACTGTTTCAGTTTTTTGAGAAACTCGATATAGAGGTTTGTTTGTAGACTTTGTTTTTATTTGCAGTTTAGAAAGTACTTCAATCATTCTAATATAGCTTTATAAGATAGCTTTCCCTTTTGTGACGGCGGGATTCTTTTAATAAGTTCTTGAAGTAATTACAAAATATTACGAGTCTGTAATGTTCTAATAAATTGATTTCTTAAAAAAATTTCTACATATTGGCTGCTCAAGACATATAGCATAATTACTGGTTGGTTATTCTAGATATTCTTTTTGTATTCCATGTAACGCACAAAGGAAAAAAAATGATAGAGACATTGCCAAATAGGCTTATTAAACCACTGCTGTTTGTTGTGCATATTTGAACGTCTTCAACTATTCCGCTACTTGTTAATTATATTAGTAGAACTCCAGTTCTTGGCATTTGCAAATTATGGTGGAGGAAAAAATTACAATTGAATAAAACCTAGTTATCCATACATGAATTTAATTCTTATTGCATTGTGACACCACTTTCTCACTCTATAACATTTTTCTTTTGTTGATACTCTTTGTGTTATCTTTGTGGTTTCCCTGTCTATTACTTTGGGTATAACTATTATCTGTATTTAGATATTATCTTCCCCCCCCCACCCACATTTTTTGTATTGTTTAATGTAGACTTAATTGTCTAGAATTAATGTACAAAATTAGAAAATTACGGAATCAATAGGAAAAAATTAAGATACATAACTGTCGAATATCCTATTTTCTAGGGATTCCTTGGGAGTTGCCAACAATATACACGATATATATATTTTATAAATGGACATTCATTCTTAAGTGTTATAATTTTCTTTCCTTTTTTTTTTTTAGTCATACAATGAGTTTGTTTATGAAAATTGCATTTATAATTAGCTATGGGAAGTCATAAAATACTGATTTTGAAAGCACTTGCTGCGTGTGATATTAACTGTCTTAATGCATATCCAAAGTACTAGACCACACACTATTGTTTTTGATAGAAGGTAAATCATATAAAAATGATTATCATATCCATTCCTTAGTTGAAATGGTCGAGCCGTAGTTTTATTTTACAACCTGCAAAAAAGGGGGTGCAGGATTTCTCCGGGGATACTCTGATGCTTAAGTCAATATATGACAATAAAATTATCCAGTTATCAATGATGCCATGTTAGAGTCTTGTTTGGATAGAGTGTTATCCATGAATGAGGATTAAAATAGATTTTATCCTTTTAGTAATAGAGATTGTGTTGCTCATAGAGCTTATCCATTTAGTCATCTTAGTTTTACTGAGATGAGAAATCTAATATTTTGCAATACTGTCCAAAATTTTAATCCAAAACAAAACAATGATCTTTTGGTTTTCTAGTTGGCCACTTGATTGCAGATTATAATTGGTCAGCCGTCTTGAAGTTTTACATATCCTTTTCATCAATTACTGATTGATTATGAAGAAGCATATTATTTTCTTGTGTTTGGCAGTGGTGGTGTAGTTTTATATTGGATAGCAGCCTCTATCGTTCATGCAATTGATTCTATTCCAGTGGTGAGTACTTTTACTGTTTCTTCTCTTGGATTTGATTTCTCATGATTGCAAGCTTTTGAGTAACCTTAAGATATCGATTTTTAGTTTCCTAAAGTGCTGGAACTTGTTGGTCTTGCCTACACCATCTGGTTCACCTCCCGCTATCTTATCTTCAAGGCAAGTACTTGAGAATTTTCACATATCACCATATCTGTCTTACTTTTACTACATGCCTCTCAATTCAGTGATACCGTTTTCCAGAAAAATAGGGACGAGTTGGTTTCCAAAGTTGAAGAGATTAAGCAGAAGATACTTGGTTCGTGGGATAACTAACTGGGTAACGATAATGTTTGCGTCCCGAGCTTTTAAATTCAGCATGTAATGTTGAGCCTATTTCGTGTACAAAAAGAAGGGGCCTTCTTGTTTCTTGGATAAGTTTTGTAATGGCACTGTACCTTTCTTGTTTACATTTGGAAATCAAAGTTAAATAATTCAATAATGATTAGGATTGGCGATCTCTAGGACGTTTAGATTACCTCCAGCGAATTCTATATATTTCTTGTTTTAATTCAAATAAATGTGTTAATAATCGAGAATTTTTAATTGAAACTCAAAAAAATTGATACTCCTTTAGGCCTGATTTCCTAGCAAAATAATGTTGAGATTGTACAATTCTAAAAATGTTTTTGAAATTTAAAATTTTATTTATTATAATACGCACACAAATTTAGCAGTATGTCTATAAGGTAATAAAATTTTGGCACGAGTCAGCTATAAATGAGATAAGATTTTAATTTTAAATAATATGGAAAATGATGCCAAAGTCCATGTTTTTATTTTTTTATGTTTCAGGATTCAGAATATTGAGAGAAAAAAATAGGAGGAAAAAGAAAAATTCAATAACGTCGCCTGAGAGATTCGAACTCTCGCGGGGAAACCCCATGTACTTAGCAGGCACACGCCTTAACCACTCGGCCAAAGCGACCATTATGGGGGACTTTTCTGAAATTTTTATTTATACATTAGTCAATAGAATTCAATTTCCATTCCTTCTAACTTATTTATTTCTCATACTCATTTTCAACCACATTCATTTAATAAAATATTTTATACGTAAATCCAATTTTTTTTTTTATACTTTTTAATCATACATTCTCTAAATATATATATATATATATATTTTTTTTTTTTTATTTTTTATTTTTTTTTTTAAATTAAAGGCCACCAAACAGGAGTTAAATAATAATGAGAAAAAATGTATTTGATAAATAAAAAAACTTGAACGTCGTATTGAGAATGGAATAGTTTTTTAGCTTGCTTGTCTAAAATTCCCTGCACTAAAACTACAATGGTAGTATGCCAAACACGCAAATCGGTTTTCCAAAAAAAAGAAAAAAAGAAAAAAAACTATAAAAAATTTAAAACTCAAAAAAAAAAAAAAAAAAAAAAAAAATTAAAACTCGACCCCGTTTATTTCTAACAATTTTTAAGAATTCTTGTCCTATTAGTCCCTAGGCACCTGTAAAACCGTCTGTGCAATTTATCTATACAAGTATCATTTCTGTAGATTGAATATTAGGTTTTCGAATGGTAATACATTTTTTTTAATAAATCTTTGCAAGATGTTACTTAAGTTCTGTTCGGATTAGTTAAAGTAGTGGATAAAAATTTAAGTTTTAATCAATAATTAATTTTAACCATACGTTTCATGGGACTCCGAGCTTTTCAATTATATATTTAGCCATTGTTTGATAGGGATTAAAATCATATTTTTATTAGATTTCGATAAAAATTGATGAATGTATAACGGAAAAGTTGTGAATTCCAAGAAATTGTTGGCATTGATTTTGACCAAAATATTGATTTTTAATCCCTTCCAAATCAAAATCATTTAATTTTTATCAAAATTTACTAAAAATCTGATTTTCATCAAAATCTAACATGAGCTAAATAGTTCATCGACTCATCAGGATTATATTGACAAGTATTGGGTCCATTTCAGTTCTTAGTAACCCATACATAAACATTGATGATGATGAAGTCTATGATTGTGTAACATCATTTACTTTAACGAAATGGTTCGATGAGGTACATTGGAAATGTTTCTCTACATTCTTTTAAGTCAAAGAAAGCTGATTTGAATAAAGACTAGAAATTCGAGCAGTTATAAATAGTGGAAATGATACTTGAAGTGAAAAAAGAGTCAACCGTACATATTGAAAAGCATTTAGGGGATCAAGTGTGCTGTAGTTTTTGTTTTTGTTATTATTTTTTTTTCTTCGATTTTTGTGTTTTTCTTCATTCACTAAAGCGAGTTTAGGTTGACCATTTCGACATCTCTATTGACTTGCTACAAACAAAGTATGACTCGAATGGATCGTACATAACTAGCCACTGTCCAGGGTATATAGCAATAAGGTTGATTTTTTTTATTTTATTTTTAAAAATATATGTTAATGTAAATTATTAGTAACCTATTTATCGCACATTATTAATACACGGTGAAGTACGTAAGAAACAACTTTTACGATTTATTTGTAAAAAATTTTTTTTTTACGAGATAAGATTTAACATGATTAAACAAGAGAATTACAAAATAAATTTATATTATTATTACTTCAAAAGAAAAGATCTACTAAGCATTGATGCTTAACTTATGCTAAGTATCGATGATATGAAATATCAATTAATTGATGAATGAGTTTTTGATAGGTCTAGTATATAAAATATCAGTTCTTTGTATATAATTTCTCTAACGTTATGATTGTAGATCTATCCCCATTTGACTCCATTAATTTTCATTCCATTACATTTAAATTTTTTCTCTTCTATTTTCAACCACATAATCTTCTATGAAATAATATTACACATAAATAAAAAAAAAATTCTTCTTTTTCAACTACTCATTTTTCAAAAAAAAAAAAATACTATTCTACACATTAATTTTTCTACAAAATGGGGGGTCAAACGGAGGCTAGTGTTACAACTATAAATTATTACTTTAAAGAAATAATTATTAAGCACCAGTAACGTGTTCACGAGTTGAGTAATTCAGAGTGTGCTTAATTTATCGTTTTGATGTTATTTTCAGTTTTCTAAAATACTTTAAAATGTGTTTGGTATTTTATTTTAAAAAATGCGTTTTTGAAAATAAGGAAAATTTTACAACATAAAACTCGAAATGACTTTTTAACGTTTTGAGGGTGTTTTCATTGTTTTTGAAAACACTAAAAAACTCAAAATAAGGAAAACGAACTTAAAATTCCTTAAATTAAAATAATTAATAAAATAACACAAAATCTATCCAAATATATACATATATATCCCAAGAACCCCGGTGAAGAATTCATCTCTCTAGTCCATTATTATGTACGGATGATTTCAACGCGATTGTTGGAGATATACTTACAATGAATCTTTTTTATCGACTTTAAAATTTATATTTTATGATTACATATTATCATAAAATTGATATGTTTTACTAAATAATCAAATTAGTTGAAAAAAAAAAGTCATATGCTTATTTCTAAAATTTTTAAATCAAAGCATATTTTTGTTTTTTGCTTTGAAAAACAGTTTTTCAGAATGACAAATCAAATATATTTTCTTGCAATTTTAAAATAATCTCTCAAGATAGAAAATAAAAAGTGAATTCAAAATTGAAAACATAAAATTGAAACGCAAACCAAACACTACCTTAATTTCTAAAATTGACGATAAAATTATTCACCAATTATTGATGTGTTATGTCATCAATGATTAGCATAAGCTAAGCAGCATCCTTTTATTCTGATGCTAAGAGAAAACTCTTTAAGTAAGAATAATGAAATTTACACGAGTTTAGATGATTTCAATTAAATGAATCATGTAATATTACATTTAAATGAATTTATCATTTGCTGACATTCAATTGTCACCTAAATTGATGCATGCAACCAGTAGCGTTAAATAACATTAATCTTATGAGGTGAAGAGTCAATTTTATATTTTAATTCATAAGAATATCTCTAATATACTCTATGAAATATGAGGAGAATCAATAAATTATAGAGAATGATAAAATGAAGAGTCAAAATATAGAGCACCATTGAAGTGCATAAAAAATTTAAATTTTAAAATGTTATGATACATAAGATGCTCTTTTTGGAGATGCTCGAGTACTAGCTCATCATTTCTCTATATACTTTATAAGCAAAATTTTGTGAAATTTGTACTTTGCAAGTACATTAAAAATGAATAATATAAAAAGTATAATCTCATGCCACATCTCATTCTTTGATTAGTAAGGTTTTCTTTGATTCTTATTTTTTTAAAAGCATTTTTTTCTGCTTTTTTTTTAAATTACAAATTCTTTATTAAAATAATATGACACGTAAATAAAAAAAAATTCATTATTTTTTAATCACATATTTTTTTACCAATCTAGTATTCTAAAATGTATTTTTTCAACACCAGCTAAATATTTTGATACAAGTAACCCTTTTCTCGTTACATCAGCATAACACACCCACAAATCAATTTGAAACATTTTAGGTAAGTCTCAGAAATCGAATACTCAACTAATTATGACATCATATTTTTACTTTTTATTTCTATAAAGTTCTTAAGTTTATATAATTTTTAACATCAATTTTAGTAATTACGTGCTAAAAAAGTTACTTAACTAAATTGAGATTTTAATTATTTTCAAAATATTTTTTTCTTCATTTTTTTCAATAACGCATTTTTAAATAAAATAATATTACATGCAATTCAAAAAAATTTCTTATTTTTTAACCACGCATTCTCCATTAAATTACTATTTTAAAATGCATTCTTAAATAAAAGGGGGCTCAAACGGCACTGAATGTGAATGAAAAATATACTATTAATTAGATTACTATTTTGATTTAATTGCATTTAATTAATATTAGCAGAAAATACAAAAAAAAAAAGAAAAAAGAAAAAGAAAGGGGAATCGGAAAAGGAAAAATAAGACAAAGCAAAGCAACCAAACAGTCCCTTAAATTCGCTCTCTTTTTAGGTAACTTTACCCATATCGCAATCTCAAATTCTCTTTTGACATTTCTCTCATGTCTCTCACAATCCCAAAGCTGGAGAATTCTCTCATAATTCCGTCAAGACGTCAAATTCCAATTCCATTTTCCATTTTACGATTTCTTCTCCTCCACATCCGCCACCGCTATCGCCGACGACGAGGCCTCAACTATATGCGAATTTAGCAGAAAAGCCGATTTCTATGTGGAGAAAGAAAATCTGGTTATTAGGGTTTCTGTTCAGCTCGGTCTTCATCCTTGGTGCTGGTTAAGTGACTCGGAATAGGTTAAACAGATGCTTATAATTGTTGGGATTTTGCTGACTTTTTGTCTGGTAGTCCGCCAGAAGTGGAAGAATGCGACGGCTAAAAGGGAGGAGATTTTGAGGCTGGTGACTGCCGCCCCTGAAGAACAGGCTGAATTTGCTGGGATTATCGCTTTTGAAGAGTACAAGTCATCCCCTTTGCCACCTCCCTCGAGGCTTGAAAAGCGGTATTATTGTGCTGTTTGTCTTTGTCCCACCACCACGAGGTGCTCTCAGTGCAAGGCTGTACGATAAATGAAAAGCTATCACGTTAAAACGTAGACCAGGATTTCACGTCTTGATAAGTATGTGGTCATTTAAGAATTGATATTTCCTTGCAATAGAATTTTATGTATCTTGTCTTCTTTTAAATGCATCTGCTACCATGCAAATTCGGGAGGTGATGCTCTATATGTGGTTCAAAAGTTGGTTTTATTTATCATCATGTCATGCACCACCTCTATCTAGTTATTAAGCTGGGTGCATTTGTCATGCCTCATGGTATTCATCGTGTAAATAATGCTGGGACAAAGGCCCTTGCATATCAATATATCATTGAGAAAATTAGCAAATGACCGACTAGTGGTTTGGCTCTCCTATAAGCTCCCTCTGTAGATGACACTGTTCCGTGGTTCTATAATCAGTGTTCCGTATTTTTATGTACCCTTTATCCTCATGTCCCGAAAAGCAAGTTGCAGAAGTTGCATGGAGATACTGCACATTCTTTTTCTCATGAGTGAGGATATCAATTTTCTTGTGGTAGGGAAAAGATATTCCCACATGCTTCATGACGAGTGCGTTTTTTATTTTCGGGTTTGCGGGTGTGGCACGTGGAAAGGGTTTTGTATGTTAACACTAGGTTTAACCATGCTTTAAAAAGGCGGAGTTGAGGCGTAGTACCTTTGCCTCATGGTGCTACTTCAAGTGCTTTTATTTTGAGGTCGCCCGTTATTGGATGAGACACGTTCAATTCACAAGCCTCATGCGGCGTGAGGCGTGCACCTCATGTTCTTTTAAAATTTGAATTTTTTATATCTATGGTTCAGTGTAAATGTGAGTTTCAATGATAAAATCTAATTAAATGCTTATAAAATCTAATTAAATGCTTTTACTTGGGTCCATCTTCTCAAATTAAGGGGAAAAAAAAATTGGATATTTTTTAGAAGTTTTTGTGTTTTGGTGTGAGGTTCACGTCTCGCCTCTCAAAGGAAAAATGTGTCAGTACCTATCTCCGCCTTTTTAAATATTGGGTTCAACATATGTTTTAGGGTATTATGCTATAAATTATTTAGAAGAAACCCTATCAGCATTTGGGATGGGTGATATCAATTTTTCCTCCTAGGGTGTGTTTAGAATTTGGATGGAATGTCCTCTAATTTGGGAAAGAAGAGACTTTGATATCTTTGACAGGTGTGGCATGTTATAATTACCCAGCTACTAGCTGCAATATTATGCATCCTAATTTGGAGTGAGTCACTTTGTGTGATCATAATTATAACAACTTGGTTCACATTTTCAAGATCCTGTTTTGAAGATGGATTGAATTGGTTAAGAGCAGTCTCTCTTGATTGTAATTGTTGTTCAGACTTATATCAGTTGCATGTAACAAATGATCTCATGAGAGGAGAATTTAATTAAATTGTTATTGTCACATTGAGGGAAAGGCCTTCTGAGTGTTCAAAAATCATAGATTATTAACTTTTACAAGATATGTGAAAAGTTGATTATTGGATAATAGGGGTTAATTTAAGTTGTGAAATACATTTCAGTAAATTTACTGACTTTCATTACTGATCATATATTTCGTTTCTGGTTGTTTTGAATTCTTCTTGTTCTTGTAAGACTTATTATGTGTTTGCAACTTTCTTTCTGAAAGCAGATGTATCTAGGACAGATTTGAAGTGAACTTTGAGGTTGATTGATTTTTGTCACATTTACATTTCAACTTTTTTGCTTTGTAGTTCCGGTAAGTGTCAGATAATTCACTGGAGACAAGGCCACAAGGATGAATGCAGGCCGGCAACTAAGTTGGATGCTAGTGAGGGTAGTGAATGCAGTATGCTATCAGCTTCACATAATCAGTTTAAGATGCAAGTGAGTAAATTTAATGGTGGTTCAGATTCCCCACAATCGCTAAATGGTTCTGGGTCTTTAAGTACCTCATTGCCTCGCTTCTCCTCTTCTGCCACTCATAGGGAAACATCATCTGATGCTTCCATCTGTGAGGTTCCTGGATCAGAAACTCCTTTAAGATCAGATAAGTTACCTTCTGAAGATGCTAATACCGATATGCGTAGGACTACCCGTGATTCTGCTAATATGGAGTTTGCAAGACCATCTTCCTTGGATTCTATTGATTGTTCTGTAAATAAAATTCTTAGTCCCAAGAAGATAAACAAGAAGCAATCTAGTAACAGTAGTGATGGTCCATATACATGCTTCATAGATGAAAAAACTGGTGATGGAGCTGATGTGTTGGAAGAGTTTGTCCCAAGTGCAACTAAGCTGAAGAGTTCACGTTCATCTAGTTCTTCAAGGACACCATTATCTTCAGCCGAGTACAGGGAAAATGAGGCACAGCTATCCAGGAGCAAGGAAAGGAGATCCATGTCTTTTAGGGGTTCAGATGACCATCAAATATCAACTGCAGAACAACGTTCACTTCCGTTTTCTCTGTCTACGAAAACTGAGAGTTCTCCTGCTCTGCCTTCTGAAGTTGAAAACATTCCAATACCTACTAGCAAGGGTTTGAAGATATCAGTACGGAAATTTGTACATCAGTTTAGAGTTCCTAAGCTGTCAAACTCCTGTGCGCTGGATATTAGGAAGGACTCTATTGGAAAATATTATCATGAGGTTACTTGTAGATCTTATTTAATTTATTAGTACTGCAAGGTCTTATTATCTTATAATATTTTTATATATTTTTAAATTTTTTCCCCTTTTGTCAGGCCGTATTTTCTCCCAAGCTGTTCATGCAATTGTACTCTTGCAGCAATGTGCAACTTCATCCTTTTGGCCTTGTGAACTGTGGAAACAGGTAATATTTTTTTTGTTTCATCTCATTAGATTTTAAGAATACCTAAAATACTATTATGATGTTGCAATGGCTTGAAAAGGTGATACTTATAATTATGCTTCTTCTTGTATTTGATTTTAGCATGTTCATATTATTTAAATTATTTATTTTGACGTTCTAATACAAGTATTCCTTCTTGAATTTGGTTGGCTTCTTTATTTGGTCCTTCTTGGGTACGTGTTTGTATGTCTCTCATATTTTATGGTCCTTTGCGTTTCTTATTTTGTTAATTTGTCACTGTAAAAAAATCTGGTCTTCCTCATGAAATTTTCAAACTTCATTGGAACGAAAAAAAGTTCTTTTCTTTTTATTTTTATCTTGTCTTTAACTACTACAAGTTCGTGACGCAATTGAAGCATATTTGCTGTGTGCTCATAATTTTGTTCTTTATCTGCAGTATGCTTACGTTTGGCTTATGTTAATTTTTTCTAGTCTTTTGTATGTATTCATTCGAGCATGTTGATATGCTTGTAGCTATTTCAAGCAAGGAGATATTAATGGCCTGACATTTTATGTCAGCGAATGGCGTTCTTCTAATGCAAATTTTTTTATTTTTGTAGCTATGTACTCAGAATTTAGTGAAATCCGCTGTCTATGAAAATGGACTTTTTAGGCCTCCATTTTTCGGAATATTTTAGAATTCATATCCTATTATTTAAGGCAACATCCAAGTATATTTTGGACTCGAGAGAAGGTTGAATGACCAGAAAATAAATATGTTTTAAAAGATTTTTCAGTTTATTTTGATTCATTTAATGCTGAAAGTTATACTGGGCTGGGGAAAAAGTATTATAACTGAATCTGCATAAAAGTTAAAGGTAATATAACATGGTACTGTTAATCTTGGTATTGTTAATTAAAGAAGTCTGTTTGTTTTACACCAGTTTTTATTGCTAGACTGCTTTCTTGTATTGCATATAAATTATAATGCATCTTTTTTTCTTTCCGCAGCTGTTATGCAAATGCAGTGCTGCAGTGCCTGGCTTTTACTCGGCCGATTAGTTCTTATCTTCTTCATGGGGTTCACTCTAAAACATGCAAGTGCCTCTTTATAGTTTCTACATGTTCCTTGCTTTGTCTTGATCTTGTGGGTCCCATTTTTATCTTATCACATGTAGCTATGATCTCAGGTAAGAAGCAGGATTGGTGTTTTATTTGTGAGTTCGAATTTCTTCTTCTGAAGGGACAAAAAATGGAATCTCCTTTGTCTCCGATTGGGGTACTGTCTCAAATACAAAAGATTGGAAGTAATCTAAGTCATGGAAGAGAAGAAGATGCTCATGAATTTTTAAGGTGGGGAAGGTTACCGGCATGAAGGGTTTGCTTTTTGTGTAGAATTTTGAACTTAATATATTAATCACAATTTTCTGAGGTGTCAGGTGTGTGGTAGAAACAATGCAATCCATTTGCCTTGAAGAAGCTGGGATTGCAGGCCAGTTAGATGAAGAATCAACCCTTGTAGGTCTAACTTTTGGCGGTTATCTTCGTTCAAAGGTGTGTCTTTGTAATAAGCTGATTTCTTCTGATCAACCATCTTGGTTTAAACATACAAGTTAATTTGATTTAGGTAGCAGTAATTTCATTACAAGTTCTTACTAATGCTTCTAAATTAAATTCCAGATAAAGTGCATGAAGTGTTCAGGAAGATCAGAGCGGTGTGACCGGATGATGGATCTTACTGTGGAGATAGGTGGGAATATTGATACTCTCGAAGAGGCTCTTGTGCAATTCACGACATCTGAAACTCTTACTGGAGATAACAAATACAAGTGCTGCAGGTTTACTCATGTTCCTAATTGTCCTAGTCTAGAAGAATTTTCCATGGTTCTAGCGTCTTTAGTTTAGTATCGTACAAAGGATACACTAAAATGCTTTTCTTCATTCATCCTCATCAGTCATTGCTGTTGCTGATGTTATACTGTTCTTTTTATGTTTTTTGTGCTAGACTTGATCCTTATACAAATTTATGGGGTTGGGAATTGATCCCTTGGGAACTGTAACATTCCTATGTTACGCAAAAGGAATTGGCTTGTACTTAATGCATGATTTTCATTATTTTAATGGATCCTGTTCTGATAACATTTGCAGATGTAAATCATATCAGAAAGCTAAGAAGAAGTTGACAGTGCTTGAGGCTCCTAACATCCTTACAATTGTCCTGAAGCGATTTCGGGTAGTTTATCATTAGTCATCATTGTATTTTTTTTATGTTATTCTCTATTTTTATTCTTTGGTGCACGACTTCTAATTCTTGCCCTTCATTGATGTTTACAGTCTGGCAACTTAGGGAAGCTGGATAAGCTAGTTCAGTTTCCTGAGGTTCTGAACCTTGCTCCATTTATGAGTGGAACAAACGATAAATGCCCCATATATAGTCTTTATGGACTGGTTGTTCACTTGGATATTATGAATGCTGCTTACAGTGGTCACTATATTAGTTATGTCAAGGATTTCCAGGGAGATTGGTTTAGAGTTGATGACAGCAGGGTATGTTCTAATGCACCCATTCTAAATTGGCCTTTACTTTGCTATAGTTCAACTTGTGTCTGCTCAGTCTCAGAATTAAATTTTTGCTTCTCAATGTTAGCTGAATCAGTTGTTTTACATCCATTGGGTTTCAATGACATCATTCTTGGAGGAGGTTCTAGAGGCTGTTGCTTTTTCAGAATCGTAATGCCTTTTTATTTAATGGGTTTCAGGAGATTCACTATAATTGCGCATAACTTTTTTTTCCATTGACCAAATGTAGAATAATAGAAAATTAGAAGAAAGTGATTCATCAAGAAGTGAACTGGTCCTAACCCCAGCGGCCCAGCCAGTACTAGCCATTGCCCTCATTTTTTTCTCCTCAAATTTCCTGCCTCCCCTTCTCTAACAACCAACATCCCCCACCCCCGTGAAGGATGACAGACTTGTACAAGTACACATTCCCTTACCAAAGAAATCACTAGAATACTGGAGTTACCACTTGTTTGAACTCTCTTGGTTTGCACCACGAGAAACCAGTTGTCTAAGCTATCCTGGTATTCAAAACAGCTCTTTTTCCTTGCTTGCATGTACCCGTCGCATTGAGATTCCATTTCATTGTTAAATTAACATTATATGTGAATAGGATGCTGTTGTAATTTGCTTTCTTCTCCTTTTTGGGGATTCAAGATATGCAAAAAGCTGAGAATCTGTTGTCTGGTCCCAGTGAACTTTTAAATGTGAAGGTACACGTGTCTGAGCAGGCCACAAATAGCAACTGTATGTGTGACTGCCTCTTGCATCTCTCATCTGCTAGCAAACAGAATTTGTTGATATTTGAATATCTTGTTTTATTGTGAAATGGAATTTGGAAGTTCTATGACCATTTCAGTTATATGAGAGAGAATAACGAAGACTTGCTGTAGATGGTGTACATATTATACATAATGATGATTCAATATGTTCTGTCGTGTAGGTGATACCTGTGGATTTGGAGACTGTTTTGTCCAAACAGGCGTATATTCTTTTTTATGCACGGTAATTCTAAGTCGAAAGTTGATTTCCATTAAAATATGGGTTCTGTAGTATTTCTTTAAAATAAGTATAAAACTTTTTAGGCACAATCCAAGAGGTCCATCTTTGGCAAGGGATAGCAGTAGTAGCAGGAACTTGGAAACCAATTCTTTGAGTAGCAGTGGAAAGAGAAGAAATTTGAAGACAAAACTCCCAATGGAGCAGAGCACTGATACTACAATGCATAACCAGCGGTCTCGAAGATACCCTATTATGATAACTCCCACTGATCACATACTAGATACCGAGGGTTTGAGGCAAAGAAATCCTTTCGTGGACTCGTCAAGTGATAGTTCTTCAATTTTGAGTGTATCGGATGCTGGTTCATATAGTACAGATAGCACCAAGGACTCAAGTGCCGAGGACGCATCTGGCTATATGTTTAGGCCTAGTTGGTATGGTTCATAATGATTCTATTGGAGATGTCGATTCATCCTCGAGCCAATGACCACTGCTGCTGCTGCTGATACTGATACATCAGCAAACGTGGATTTGAAGGGATTTGGAACAGGATGATAATATTGCATGCAGCAGGACAGCCCATTGAGAGTTTTCAGAAATGTTTGGTGCAGTACCGTACTGGAAGGGACGGATATAGTCTACTCTACCAAACAAGCCAAAAAAAAAAAAATGCAAAGAAAAGAATTTGTGTACACTAAGACAGCTGAAGAAAGTAGATAGTTCATAACTTGGGTCACTAGTGATGAGCAGATAGTGATACAGAGTAAGCCGGACTAGCTACACTTTAAAATTTTACTTTGTTCGCCCTAATGGGGAACAAATAGAGGAAGAGCAACTCGAACATTTTTTTCGCGTTTGAGTTGAGATAATTATTTGTAAATTGTTGAGGTACTTTGTATTTCAGAAATTGGCTATAATTGCCTAGTATATGGAAGCTCTTCAGGCCTTTAAATGTCTTCTCCCTTTCCCATTCTTTTTCTGCTTATTTGTGTTTGTTTTCAGGGGCATGTGGATCTTTGTTTTGCATTTAAAAAAGTGGAAATTACATTTACACAGATTTTTAGCTTTTCAATTCAAAAATCAGGTTTAAAATTTTTTTGTTAAAAAATTAGGTGATAATTCAATTATGTAATATTAAATAATAATATCACAAAATTAAATAAATTTATATACCCACTCTCACCCCATCCCACGCCACCCCACTTTACCCCACTCCACTCCTTGGGGCGGATTCAAGAATATATGTTGAGGTGAGCTGAAAATTGAATTTTTTCATATATACTTTTTGCCCTTCGAGATTTAGTTTAAAATGTTAAACTCTAGAAGCTAATGACAAAATGGGTCAAGATATATTCTTAAACATTTATGACGAAGTTCTAACAAATATATTTTTAACTGATAAAAGTAAATATAGAACATATTGCTTATTTTTATAATAATATTCATTTCGTGGTCGAAATAAATAAGGTTTTAACTCACAAGAACAGATAAGTAATATATGAAAAAATACGTTAGAAAAAATTAATTACTTTTAAGATTAGTCAAACATGTGACATCTTACAATAAATTATTTATTTTTACTTTAATCAATAAGAATTATTCCTAATAATAAACTAACTTGATTATGAATGAACTATTTAAATTTGAATAATTGAACATTGGGCTTGGGTTGGGAATGAAGTTAATTGGGCAAAGATTAAAATTTGGGCTGGGTTAAATTTTTTTTCTTTGTTTCACCAATAATTTGGGCAAAATTTTCCATTTTTTATCAATTCATTTGCTTTTGGGCTGGGGCTGGGCAGCCCAACCCCCCTCTCCCTTCGCCTCTGTCCACTCTACTAAATCTTACTCTCGAACTTTAAATCGTTTTCCTCTCCCTTCACTCTTTATCTTCTCCCTTAAAAAACTCGATCACTAACACCACAATTATGCGGTGATGTGAGTACCACGCAGTTGTGTTCACTGTTGAGCACGGCGCGCAACGACACTTTGAGCACCACTCACTAAAAGAATTTTATATTTTCCCTACAAAAAGATTCTTATTTGTGGAAAAAATTCTTCGCAGAAAAAAAATTTGTGGGCACATTTGTGAGGCAAATATCGAGGGGAAAGACCTTACCCTACAAAATTTTGAAATGTGTGGACAAAGGTTTTCCCCTACGAATTATTTAGAGACAAATACAATACGTCACGTAAATTTTTTCCCAACAAAATCTTTCGTCTACTAAAGTTACCTTTGGCCTACAAAACAATATCACATCTCCCCACAAATTATGTTGTAGGCTAAATCTTGTTGTTCCCTACAAATAAATTGTGTGAAAATTGTATTTATGGGATAAAGTAAACATATTTTTCCCTACAATTGAAGAATTGTGACAATATTGTGCATATTATGTCGAGGGCTAAGCCATGCTTTTCTCTATTTTTTTTTTTTTTTTTGGGAAAGCATATTATTTGTCTCAATAATAAAATAATTTGTAGGAAGAAATTAAATTATTTATTATTGATATTTTATTAATTTTAATAACCCTATCAAAGTAACATAAAAATGCAAAAAGACAATAAATTAATTAAGACATGTAGTGTCAATCAATGTAACCTTGAATCCAAAATGTTACACCAAAACTCAAATAAAAAATATTCACTTAGCATGGTTACATCTAAACTTAAAAATAGTAGAAAAAATGATCTATATCTATTATTACGCATCTAAAAAAAATATAACCCTTCACCCTCATGAAATAGATATGCTGCACGTTCTCACAACGTATTATTGAATTGTTGCTCAACTACCTTCAGCTTATTTTGTATCATTTGCTCCATCTTCACTCGAACTGCATATTCTAACTTTCGAGTAGCACGTTCTACTTCTAACTCTTTCTCTATACTGCATACATTGGAAGGTAGTTGACATGGTGAAAAATATCGAGTCTTGTATAGATATGAAATCATTCAATAATATGCATTTTAAAGTTTGGATGCCTCAGTCCCCATCTCATCCTACAAACACAATCCACAAGAGATATAAAACAGTCCATAAAATCAAAATATGCAAGAAATATAATACAACCGTACACGAGAAATAAAATATGTATGCATCATACTCTAATTTGCACGCCTTTAGTGAACTGTACATATTCCTTCAGTATGGTTATAACAACTTCTCCACTCAATTTGGCAATGGACGTGTATAATTGATTGTATATTGAAAAATCAATATAAAGTAAAACCTCATTCCAGTCATCCATACAATTTAAAGAGAATTTTAACCAAGGCATTAGTTTTGAAATCTCAACACACTTATAAACCATGAATAATTGAAGAGAAATATGCATAGATAGAGACTGAAGCAATAAGTTAACCAAGTTGAAATGGAAATATAAAAACTGAGATATAGGAAAGTCTTACGCCTGAATAATAAAATAAGAAACAGATTCTAATTATTTACTCCAACCACACCAAAAATAGGTGGAGCTAGTTCGAAGCCCAATATACTAATTAATGGGGGTAGCATTTTTTAGCTCCCTGATTCGATTAAGAGCTTGTTCACATGTATCTCGAACTTCTTGATATCGATCCAATTGGAAACTAGTCTCCAAAACTGGAATACTTGTCTCTAAACAAGATGCACCAAGAGATTCTGTAGCCTTTAGGCGAACAATGAGATGCAATGAAAGATTATCTACAACAGCTTTTAATGCAGGGATAGCATCAGGTTTTTGCATCCAACCCAACCTATATGAGGCCTCATATGCCAGCAGGGTTGAATCATCCCTCATTGCTTTGATGAGGGAGTTGAGGGCAGGGGAATTTAAATTTGTTAATCATCTAATCATGCTCTACACTGTCATAGCATAAGAGCAAGCAAATACTAGCACTACACTGTCATAGCATAAGAGCAAGCAATGGAAACAGGAAACAAAATAGCGAAAGGAGAGAAGGAATTTCATAACACAAATTCATCAATCACCAGCAGCAAAAGGAGGGCCACCAACATAGCGTATCGACCAGCATAGCAAGACTTTCCACATTGTTAATATTGACCAACATAAACATCATAGTACAAGTGAAACAAATGCAAGAAAAACTCATCCGACTACTGGTACCATAAACCACTTAAAGCAAAATAGAATCTAATTTAAATTCCTTATCCTTGAGCATGATTAGATGATTAACAAATTAAATAGGTTTTTGCATCCAACTCAAACTATATGCAGCCTCACATGCTCAAACTGAAATCTCTAAATCACTCTAAAATTGGTTGGTTTTCTTTTTTCTTTTTATTTTTTTTAATCATAAACAAACACGTAACTTGTCTCGTGAAATTATCATTAATATGGTAGTTTTTTATTGTCTCATGCATCAAATCACTAATCGCTGTATATGTGTCACGTATGGCATGAGCGACTACAAATAACATTAATTTAAGTAAAAAACACATAACTATAAAATTAGGAAAGTCTTACGCCTGAATAATAAAATAAGAAACAGATTCTAATTATTTACTCCAACCACACCAAAAATAGGTGGAGCTAGTTCGAAGCCCAATATACTAATTAATGGGGGTAGCATTTTTTAGCTCCCTGATTCGAGTAAGAGCTTGTTCACATGTATCTCGAACTTCTTGATATCGATCCAATTGGAAACTAGTCTCCAAAACTGGAATACTTGTCTCTAAACAAGATGCACCAAGAGATTCTGTAGCCTTTAGGCGAACAATGAGATGCAATGAAAGATTATCTACAACAGCTTTTAATGCAGGGATAGCATCAGATTTTTGCATCCAACCCAACCTATATGAGGCCTCATATGCCAGCAGGGTTGAATCATCCCTCATTGCTTTGATGAGGGAGTTGAGGGCAGGGGAATTTAAATTTGTTAATCATCTAATCATGCTCTACACTGTCATAGCATAAGAGCAAGCAATGGAAACAGGAAACAAAATAGCGAAAGGAGAGAAGGAATTTCATAACACAAATTCATCAATCACCAGCAGCAAAAGGAGGGCCACCAACATAGCGTATCGACCAGCATAGCAAGACTTTCCACATTGTTAATATTGACCAACATAAACATCATAGTACAAGTGAAACAAATGCAAGAAAAACTCATCCGACTACTGGTACCATAAACCACTTAAAGCAAAATAGAATCTAATTTAAATTCCTTATCCTTGAGCATGATTAGATGATTAACAAATTAAATAGGTTTTTGCATCCAACTCAAACTATATGCAGCCTCACATGCTCAAACTGAAATCTCTAAATCACTCTAAAATTGGTTGGTTTTCTTTTTTCTTTTTATTTTTTTTAATCATAAACAAACACGTAACTTGTCTCGTGAAATTATCATTTAATATCACCGTATTGTCAAGTAAATGGAGGTTAAAAATCGGTTCTATTTGGCATTATTTTAGAAATGATTAAAAACAAACCTTTAGACGGCCATATAATGGATCTGATCCTAACTCTTTCAAAGTTGCATCACATTTGTGAAACCCTGAAATTCCTCTCAAAAAATGGGGACAGATGCCTTACTCCAACTGGGCATTATCTTTTTCACCCTAGGCATCGTCTACGCCCTGCACAGCCTCCCCAAACGTGCCCTAACCAAGCTCTGCTCTAAGGCCCACCCTAACACCCAAATCCACCGCCACTTCATTCAGGGAGCTCAGTTCCTATCACGAGCCCGATAGTCCAAAAACAAATCCACCGCCTTCAACCTCACTAAATCCGCCGCCAACGAGGCCGACAAGGCCTTGGCCCTCGAGTCGAAAGATCCCGCAGAGCACATCCTCAAGGCCATGGCATTGGATCTTATGGGCCACAAGAACTTGGTCCTCAGAAGCTTGGACTTAGCACTGTCGCCACCGGTAATGAAGATGTTGAAATTGGTTGGTTTTCATCCAACAACAGATCACATAAAAATTCCATGGAAAACCCCTTTGTCAAAATCCATATTGAACGCAAATAGCAAGAGGAGGAGGAATTTAATTGCTAAACCGATGGACGATGACATATATAAATGGAATAAACTACAAACTTTAATATTTGATATAATCTTGGAATGGGCATACTTGGAAGACAGATTGAAGAATATCACATATATCTGTAGATGAAGTCGAAATTCGCATCAACCGAAGAATTTGAACTAGGTTTGGGCCAATTAAAAAGATGAAACAAAGGGAGGGAATGAATTTTGGGGAAAATTTTTTGAGGCAAAGGAGCGTGTAAGACGGCAAATTTAGAGAGGGAATGACAAATTTTGGGGGAAAACGTTGGACGGTTGGAGGCAAAAGAGAAAGTGGTACATTACATGGGTGTTGAGGGTTTTTTATTTTTGGATTTTGTTAAAAAAATTTAAAAAAAATGTAATTTCTCTTTTTCATTTTATTTATCTTTTAACTTCAAATATATATTTTGTGGGGATCAAAATTAAAAATAGTAATTGAGATTTTTTTCATTAGCCTACAAATATGTTTGATATTTTTGTAGGCTAAAGATGTATTTTGGCCTTCAAATTTTATTGTTGGGAAAAAATATAATTTTTTGTGAGTCCAAATCCTTCCACTATTAAAATTTTTTAATCAAATCATAGCCCTACGAAATGTCTTTTTGTAGGGAAAAGTTAACTCCACCCACAAATCTCAATTTGTCTCCGAATTTTTTGTGGAGAAAATATATATTTCTTGTAGTGACTATGAGTGGTTTAATGGGTGCTGATGTTGTAGGAGTGGATTGTTGGTGGAGATGTTTGTAGATTAATGAGTAAAGACAATGATAGCCAACGACAAGAGTTGTGTGTTCATGGATTGTTGATTGTAGGAGAGTGATTTGTTTGCAGAGTGGGATTTTGGGTGGGTTTTGGCAAGGAATGGGCATCGGTTGACATAGTGATGATGATGAGGTGGTGGTGGTGGTAAGGTGGCGCTGTTGGTAGTGGTGTGTAGGTAACGGTGGTGGTTACAAATGATGTCGTGCTAGCTGTGGTGGAGTGGGGTTGGAGGGGTAAAGAGTGTTTGTGGCCAATTATTTGGGTGATTGTGATTAATAAAATGATTAATTTGTAACTAATAAATAATATGTAATCGACAAAATAGATAATTTGTGATCAATAAGTAATATGTTATCCAAAAAATATGAGATTGCGAATAAATTTGTAATTTTGACTTATAATTTGTTAAGTTGTGATAAATTAATTTGATAATTTATGACCAATTAATTTAATAATTTGCGATCGTGAAATAAGTAATGACTGATAGAATTTGTGATTTGTGATCAAGAAATGATACGTGAATTATTAATTTGATAATTTGTAAACAATAAATAATTGTAATCTATAAATCTGTAATTTGTGATCGAGAAATAATGCGTGATCAGTTAATTTGATAATAAGTGATCGATGTTGTGATTTGTAATTGTGATTTTTATGATTGTAATTAGTACGTAATTGTGATCATAAACTGTAAAATATTGTTACTTTAATATATTTAATTAATCAAATTTAATTATGACGTGATTTTAAAATTTTAAAACATTTTTTTTTAAATTTTGCAATTGTATATTTCAAACACCTATTGTTCCCTTTAAAAAAATATTAAATGTACTTATTTTGAATTTATTTCTATTTTGATCATTTAATTTTTTCCCCCCAAGAATTGAGCCCAATCTTTTTGTAATGTAGCCTAAGAAATTTTTGAAGGCCCATTCTTTTAATTGACAACACATGCCTCTCGTTTATTTTTATTATAAGGGAAAGTATACGATAGTCAATTCACGTGGCATACATATGTTGGTTAGTAAGTTATTGAATTAATATGGTAGTTTTTTATTGTCTCATGCATCAAATCACTAATCGCTGTATATGTGTCACGTATGGCATGAGCGACTACAAATAACATTAATTTAAGTAAAAAACACATAACTATAAAATTTTCAAAATATACATTAAAAAAATAAGGAACTTGTAGAAAAGTTCAAAAAATCAGGTGGTAACAATAAACAATTTGTAGGCATAGATTTTGCTACAATCGAAGGGTGTGGAACAGCTGCTCGCGAATGATCAACTCAGACGAGCGTTTACGTCATCAGCCACATCCTGCTAATCCTCCTAACGACATTAGCCACATCACTTGTGGATCTAGAATCTGCGATGACTGATAAGTGGTGATAAGGGTAATTACAGAGGTGATAATGACTGAAAAGAAAGAAAATGACGATAAATGATATATAATTTTTAAATAATAATTATTAATCGATTGTTGAACGAAAAATAATTATATCTGATTTTTGAATGGGAAACACCTGATTTTTTAATTTGAAATTTAAAATGTAGGATTTAGGGTAATGTTCTCTTTATAATTTGTGCCTGCTATAATCAAATTTCATGTTCGACCATCCCTTCCTTAAAAATGCTAGAAACGTAAATTTAAAGAGAACTTTTGAAAGCTTTAATTTTTATTATTATTAGAACTTTGAACATTTTTATTCAGTAATTTATTTTCAATATCAAAGGTCTATACGAATGTCCCAAAATCTTTATACTGACCAATGTAAAAGAACAACGCTACTACAGGTATAGGATTTTTTGACAAATTTCTTTTACAGACAATACATGACGCGACATTATTGAAAGATAGAGAAAAGAAAAAACATTCCAATTATATTTTACCACATCAATGTCGGTACAAGTTACGTTAAAATTTTTCAGTACTCGTGACTTTACTGTTGCAGTATGTTTCCAAAGAGCGGATCGCGGCTCACCTTTACCATTCCGCTCACCCCTACCATGTGTGTGTCGGTGGTGGCAAAGCTGAGAGCGCTACCATTTATTAAAAGTACAGTAACAGCATGAGCCAGCTAAAAACATTTTAGTGAAAAACATGAAAAAGCAAGGACATGCCACGTACAAAATCTTTTCTTTCAATAAAAATCTATCCGTTGGCTGTTGAGGTTTTACTGGGAAAAAGACGCCCGACATAATGAAATAGAATATACATATGTACATTCATAGTCGAGCTGTTTCTTGGTCCTATGTGTATCACTGTGTGTGTGTGTGGAGATAGGTAGGCGTTTGACATGCTTTTTCAGAGGCTAATAATGAAGATGAATCCTCTTTTTATTCTCTCTCCTCCATGAAAGTCACTTTATTGAAGGCTTCCAACGTTAAGCAACTTAAGCCTTAAGAACCCCACGTCTCTTTAATAAAAGTGTATTTTTAGAGTACTGTCGAAGCAACAGAAGAGGAGCCATGACTACTGTCATCGTGCTGCTGCTGGTCGCCACCGGTAATGAAGATGTTGAAATTGGTTGGTTTTCATCCAACAACAGATCACATAAAAATTCCATGGAAAACCCCTTTGTCAAAATCCATATTGAACGCAAATAGCAAGAGGAGGAGGAATTTAATTGCTAAACCGATGGACGATGACATATATAAATGGAATAAACTACAAACTTTAATATTTGATATAATCTTGGAATGGGCATACTTGGAAGACAGATTGAAGAATATCACATATATCTGTAGATGAAGTCGAAATTCGCATCAACCGAAGAATTTGAACTAGGTTTGGGCCAATTAAAAAGATGAAACAAAGGGAGGGAATGAATTTTGGGGAAAATTTTTTGAGGCAAAGGAGTGTGTAAGACGGCAAATTTAGAGAGGGAATGACAAATTTTGGGGGAAAACGTTGGACGGTTGGAGGCAAAAGAGAAAGTGGTACATTACATGGGTGTTGAGGGTTTTTTATTTTTGGATTTTGTTAAAAAAATTTAAAAAAAATGTAATTTCTCTTTTTCATTTTATTTATCTTTTAACTTCAAATATATATTTTGTGGGGATCAAAATTAAAAATAGTAATTGAGATTTTTTTCATTAGCCTACAAATATGTTTGATATTTTTGTAGGCTAAAGATGTATTTTGGCCTTCAAATTTTATTGTTGGGAAAAAATATAATTTTTTGTGAGTCCAAATCCTTCCACTATTAAAATTTTTTAATCAAATCATAGCCCTACGAAATGTCTTTTTGTAGGGAAAAGTTAACTCCACCCACAAATCTCAATTTGTCTCCGAATTTTTTGTGGAGAAAATATATATTTCTTGTAGTGACTATGAGTGGTTTAATGGGTGTTGATGTTGTAGGAGTGGATTGTTGGTGGAGATGTTTGTAGATTAATGAGTAAAGACAATGATAGCCAACGACAAGAGTTGTGTGTTCATGGATTGTTGATTGTAGGAGAGTGATTTGTTTGCAGAGTGGGATTTTGGGTGGGTTTTGGCAAGGAATGGGCATCGGTTGACATAGTGATGATGATGAGGTGGTGGTGGTGGTGGTGGTAAGGTGGCGTTGTTGGTAGTGGTGTGTAGGTAACGGTGGTGGTTACAAATGATGTCGTGCTAGCTGTGGTGGAGTGGGGTTGGAGGGGTAAAGAGTGTTTGTGGCCAATTATTTGGGTGATTGTGATTAATAAAATGATTAATTTGTAACTAATAAATAATATGTAATCGACAAAATAGATAATTTGTGATCAATAAGTAATATGTTATCCAAAAAATATGAGATTGCGAATAAATTTGTAATTTTGACTTATAATTTGTTAAGTTGTGATAAATTAATTTGATAATTTATGACCAATTAATTTAATAATTTGCGATCGTGAAATAAGTAATGACTGATAGAATTTGTGATTTGTGATCAAGAAATGATACGTGAATTATTAATTTGATAATTTGTAAACAATAAATAATTGTAATCTATAAATCTGTAATTTGTGATCGAGAAATAATGCGTGATCAGTTAATTTGATAATAAGTGATCGATGTTGTGATTTGTAATTGTGATTTTTATGATTGTAATTAGTACGTAATTGTGATCATAAACTGTAAAATATTGTTACTTTAATATATTTAATTAATCAAATTTAATTATGACGTGATTTTAAAATTTTAAAACATTTTTTTTAAAATTTTGCAATTGTATATTTCAAACACCTATTGTTCCCTTTAAAAAAAATATTAAATGTACTTATTTTGAATTTATTTCTATTTTGATCATTTAATTTTTTCCCCCCAAGAATTGAGCCCAATCTTTTTGTAATGTAGCCTAAGAAATTTTTGAAGGCCCATTCTTTTAATTGACAACACATGCCTCTCGTTTATTTTTATTATAAGGGAAAGTATACGATAGTCAATTCACGTGGCATACATATGTTGGTTAGTAAGTTATTGAATTAATATGGTAGTTTTTTATTGTCTCATGCATCAAATCACTAATCGCTGTATATGTGTCACGTATGGCATGAGCGACTACAAATACCATTAATTTAAGTAAAAAACACATAACTATAAAAATTTCAAAATATACATTAAAAAAATAAGGAACTTGTAGAAAAGTTCAAAAAATCAGGTGGTAACAATAAACAATTTGTAGGCATAGATTTTGCTACAATCGAAGGGTGTGGAACAGCTGCTCGCGAATGATCAACTCAGACGAGCGTTTACGTCATCAGCCACATCCTGCTAATCCTCCTAACGACATTAGCCACATCACTTGTGGATCTAGAATCTGCGATGACTGATAAGTGGTGATAAGGGTAATTACAGAGGTGATAATGACTGAAAAGAAAGAAAATGACGATAAATGATATATAATTTTTAAATAATAATTATTAATCGATTGTTGAACGAAAAATAATTATATCTGATTTTTGAATGGGAAACACCTGATTTTTTAATTTGAAATTTAAAATGTAGGATTTAGGGTAATGTTCTCTTTATAATTTGTGCCTGCTATAATCAAATTTCATGTTCGACCATCCCTTCCTTAAAAATGCTAGAAACGTAAATTTAAAGAGAACTTTTGAAAGCTTTAATTTTTATTATTATTAGAACTTTGAACATTTTTATTCAGTAATTTATTTTCAATATCAAAGGTCTATACGAATGTCCCAAAATCTTTATACTGACCAATGTAAAAGAACAACGCTACTACAGGTATAGGATTTTTTGACAAATTTCTTTTACAGACAATACATGACGCGACATTATTGAAAGATAGAGAAAAGAAAAAACATTCCAATTATATTTTACCACATCAATGTCGGTACAAGTTACGTTAAAATTTTTCAGTACTCGTGACTTTACTGTTGCAGTATGTTTCCAAAGAGCGGATCGCGGCTCACCTTTACCATTCCGCTCACCCCTACCATGTGTGTGTCGGTGGTGGCAAAGCTGAGAGCGCTACCATTTATTAAAAGTACAGTAACAGCATGAGCCAGCTAAAAACATTTTAGTGAAAAACATGAAAAAGCAAGGACATGCCACGTACAAAATCTTTTCTTTCAATAAAAATCTATCCGTTGGCTGTTGAGGTTTTACTGGGAAAAAGACGCCCGACATAATGAAATAGAATATACATATGTACATTCATAGTCGAGCTGTTTCTTGGTCCTATGTGTATCACTGTGTGTGTGTGTGGAGATAGGTAGGCGTTTGACATGCTTTTTCAGAGGCTAATAATGAAGATGAATCCTCTTTTTATTCTCTCTCCTCCATGAAAGTCACTTTATTGAAGGCTTCCAACGTTAAGCAACTTAAGCCTTAAGAACCCCACGTCTCTTTAATAAAAGTGTATTTTTAGAGTACTGTCGAAGCAACAGAAGAGGAGCCATGACTACTGTCATCGTGCTGCTGCTGCTCCCCGTTTTGTTTGCGAGTCTTTTCACTCCATTGAGCCATGCCTCACCCTCCATTCTCTCGGTATCTTCATGATTCAGTTCCCTTTATTATATTTAATTTATTTATTTATTATTTTTTTTGGGTGGGGGGTGGGGGTTTCAAATTGATCTATTTATTTGCTTTCTGTTTTTCCTTTAACGGGATTTTTGGGTTTTGTTTGTGCTGCTTGCATTCGTTGATATATTTTCTGGTTTGAGGGAAATAGTTGCTGAAGAGAGGGAGGGAGGGAACGTTAATTCTTCAATGTATTATGGGTTCTTGTGGGAATGGATAAAAATGTCACAGAAAGGTATGAATTTTAGGGGGATTTGACTATTTTTATTAGCTTTGTTGCTGTCGTTTGATTTTAAAATCTTTTAATTGAGAAATTATTTCTTTATTTTTCAAGATTTGCAGTGATGATTAGTACGAGGAGGAATATGTAAGGGCCGTGCTTATAGAATTTATGTATTTCGCCGAATATGGAAAAATGGAGATATTTTGGGTCATTTTTTCCAAGTTTGGAAAGTATGGGAGTTTTTGGGGCTGCAAAATTGTTTGACATGATTATATTATGAGAAAGTAGAATTGTAGATGACAAAGATTTGTTTGCTTATAATTAGACAAGAGGGAATGTTCACTCGTATATATACCGGTAAAAGGTCATTCTTTGGGCATGGATGGAGATACACCTGTTACGCAGGGATGAACATGCAGGTTGTCCAGACACATTTTTGTGTAAATTTAAAGGGAATACGAGTGACACGATATCATCAGAACACGCCACAAGAGGGAGCATTAGATGAAATCTCACATGTCTTGTTGTGGTTGCTAAGGATTTAGTTGTGAGGAGAGGCAAGGAAGGGAAAAAAAAAAAAAAAAAATTCATGCTGCAGATTCCAAATTAATTGGGAATAAAACATAGTTTCTTGTTATTTTTTATGTTTTTATAGAAGTTGTTATTTAGAATCTGTGGTGGGGACCTCGAGGATAACAGTAAAACGCTTTTATTTTTTTTTACCATAAATTAGTATAATATATAACTAGTGAATCCACTGAAAAGAAACGTATGATAACTTAGAACGTAATCGTATGGGAAATCTTGGCATATGCAGGGCATTAGGGAATGCGGGATCATTATAGTAGAGAAGATTTCAGATAAAGTACCACTAAAATGACTCTTAGCTTTGTGCAGAATAACTAGACTATCAGTATAATCTAGAGCCACTGCCTATAAGCAAAGCTTGGAATTATAGCTCATCAAGGGGTTGTTGCTTATTCTAGATTCTCATATCTAACAGAGTAAACATTTAAATTATGTGGATACTTTAAATTTGTGATGCTATCTTTTGCCAACTGAAGCTTACTCCTTATATGGTAGAATTAATTTTTTCGACTAAGGGGGGATCCATTCGTCATAGTCTGATTTGCTTATGCAGGAAAAGAATGCTCCAAAACCTAGGCACTCAAAGCTACTTAAGAGTGCTATACAACGCCAAACTGTGAGTAAGAGGTTACTGAGCTATTATATGCATGCATTTCCCTTTACAAAATTGTCATTCGGGATATGAATATAACTTTATTCGCTTTTTCCTTTTTCGTTCAGTCTCATGAAAAACAGGCTGAGCTATGGATGCCTTTGGTCGACCAAGGATGGAAACCCTGTGTTGAATCTGACACTCTTCCCAGTGAGTAATACTGTAATAGTATCGGCCAAAAATTGGTCATAGATGAAATTTCTTAGTTTCTTCATTGATTCTTAACTATTTGTATTAAATAACAAGGTTTGTATTTGTTGCAAATGTATGCATGGCAATGAATTCATGCATTTCAAAATATTCTGAATCACTGATCATTTTTTACAAGCAGGTTTTCCAGAAAATTCTCAAGGATATATTCAGGTTTTCCTTGATGGAGGACTAAATCAGCAGAGGATGGGGGTATGTGCTGTATGTTTTTTACATTTGGTACTTCTTAAGCTATTTAGGGATCAATAAATTATATACTATATGTGCATGCTAGGTTTGTAGTATTAGACCACATACACTACATTGAATATGATTTTAATTTCTTTTGTCTCAATACTATTGAGTACTATTTAAAACCACTTACCAAACATGACATACTGGTTTTCTTTCTTGGATTATGTAATTATTTGTCTTCTTGATAACTGACATGTACACTCTCTATTCTAAGATTTGTGATGCCGTGGCTGTTGCTAAAATTTTGAATGCAACTCTTGTGATCCCTTACCTTGAAGTAAACTCTGTTTGGCAAGATTCAAGGTTCTACTCATTAAACCTATCAATTTGTTCTTGATATTTTTCTAGTGTGAAACTCCTACTCTCGTGTTTGGAGAAATAACGAAATGAAAAAATGGATTTATTTTATTTATTTATTTTTCCCTGTAGCACTTTCTTGGATATATTTGATGTGGATCACTTCATTAATGTGTTGAAAGATGAGGTATCCATAGTTAAAGAGTTGCCCGATGAATTCTTTTGGAGCACACGGGAATATTATGCTACAGCCATCCGGGCTAACAGAATTAAAACAACACCTATTCATGCTTCGGCGAACTGGTATATAAAAAAAAAAAAAAAGCATCTTAAAAAAAATAGTCTTTAGTATCTTTTATTACTTAGAGAGTGATTTTCATTTGTATGATGGAATCAATTTAATTTGATATGGGTGACAATTGTAGAGTGATATAGTTAAGTTTTCTTAATGGGAACAAAAATTGAGTTGGCTGATTCTATGAAAAATGGTTCTCATACTAAAATCTTCTGCAAAGGGCTCCATACTGTAGTTTCTTTTGCTAGTTTTCCTTGCTGTAATAAAATGGTGTTGGTGTTTGTTGGACTGATTGGAGCCTAATCAGACTCTACAATTACCCCTTGACTGCAGATCTACCTGATATTCCTACCATAAAAAGGATTTATTAGGGAGCCTTTTTGGTAAGACATAGATGAAGAGAGTGAGACGTGAGATCTCTCTTGTACACTTCTTCTCCAATATGGTGAAAACTTGCCTAACTCTCACATTGGGCATGAACTTCTATAAATCTGTGTATTTTGCTCGTTTTCTGGTTACTATATAGCTCTCAGAAGTGTAGGAGTACTGGATTAGGGCTTAATCCATCACAATATTTATTATTTGACTTGATTGGCTTCTGAACCTGCAGTAGATATCTCTTCTTATAATTATTGCTTCAATTTCAAAATGTGGGTTGTGATTATATTATCCCTGGATTGACCAGTTATGGCATTGCTGCAATTGCACCGTTTTCTCACCGACTGGCATTTGACAATATGCCCAAGGACATCCAACGTCTACGGTGCAAGGTCAACTTTCAAGCATTAGTTTTTGTTCCTCGCATCAGAGAACTTGGAGATGCTCTCATCAACCGTCTCAGATATCCTCCTGGTGATGATGAAGTTGTTGGTACTAAGCATTTTAAAGATGTTAGCAATGCTAAACGCAAACAAGGAACTGGAAACTTTGTTGTCCTCCATCTTCGATTTGATAAGGTATTTCCACCTTTGTCACAATATTTACGAGATGTAGAAATTCTACTCAAACTGGGAGAGACTAGTAACTTAATTTTGAGCATATGAGCTTTTGATGTGCTTCTGAGATTTATAGCTTCCAATTCTTGGCCTGCACTCATTGCTAAAACTACTCTTTATTACGTACTTACCTGCCTCATTATGCAATGGGCTTAGAGTGCGGTTTAACTGTTTTCTGGATCATCTTTCTTATATTTGTCTCTGGAAATATATTTGTTTCCAGAATTACATTTTTTTTTTTTGTTGAACTGCGTAGAAACTAATCATACTAGACACTTATTCCTTCGACCACAGATCAACCTGAATTACTCTCTCATTTAGGGTGAACCGCTATTATTATTGCCCCCTAAAGGATTGGAACTTAACCTATATCATTCATCAGTTTATCATTTGGCTCTCGAGAGATGTATACTTCTTTTCTTTCTAGATTTCACTGTCTTTTCAGGATATGGCTGCCCATTCAGCCTGCGACTTCGGTGGGGGTAAGGCAGAAAAACTGGCTCTAGCTAAGTATCGACAAGTCATTTGGCAAGGAAGGGTCTTAAACTCTCAATTTACCGATGAGGAGTTGAGAAGTCAGGGACGGTGCCCATTGACTCCCGAAGAAATTGGATTGCTGCTAGCAGCTCTGGGATTTGACAACACTACTCGCTTATATCTTGCCTCCCATAAGGTTTAAATTCAAAGTTGATATGATTCCAGATCATCAAAACCAGTTCCAATGCCTTGTAGCCAATCCTATGCTTTCGTTTTCTTAAATTCTCATTGACTGCCATTTTTCAGGTGTATGGTGGTGAAGTCAGGATCTCGACCTTGAGAAGTTTGTTTCCATTATTGGAAAATAAAAAGAGTCTTTCTTCTTCCGAAGAAAGAGCCAGCATTAAAGGAAAGGCTTCCTTATTAGCTGCAGTTGATTACTACGTTGGTATGCACAGCGATATCTTCATTTCTGCCTCTCCTGGAAATATGCACAATGCTATGGTAAGCACTTAATGCTATTATATATACTAATATATTGCTGTTTCTTGCCGTCTCATTTGATTCGACTGCATGCATAGCAACATTTTTATATCTGCCTCTCCCAAAAGTTTGCACAATGCTATGATAAGCAATAAAACTAATCACCAATAAAATAGTGCGTCCAGCCAAATTGAATGCTGTACGTGAAGTTGCTGGACTGTGTGGGGCCTAATTATACATTTATCCCCTCAACCGCATATATACTGTTCCTACCATTTAAGGATTTAGTGGGAAGCGATTTTGAAGGTCTGGTAGGCATGGCCAAAAGATTCTACTTCGCCATTATTGTGAAAACTTCGATTTTCATTCTCTATTTTACTCTTCTCCGTAAGAATGGATTAGATTCACTGAGACTTGGGCATAAAGCTATGAATTTCTATTTATGTTAATTTGTCCTATGCAATGGTTTACGAGTTCTTGCATTCACCTTACACCATGAAAATTGAGAATTTTGTTTCCAACTCCTTTTTGGATCTGCAGGTGGGACATCGAACATACCAAAACCTGAAGACTATAAGACCTAACATGGCATTGTTGGGGCAGCTTTTCCTGAATAAAAGCCTAACTTGGCCAGAGTTCCAAGAGACTGTGGTTGAAGGACACAAGAACAGACATGGGCAGATCCGATTACGCAAATCAGAACAGTCTATATATACATATCCTACTCCAGATTGCATGTGCAATGCTTAACAGTGGGATTCTGTGATATAAATCTTATATAAACTGCAGGTGCTGATGCTGGTGCAGCTGCTTGTATTATTTGTGGCCTATAATATCTGAAATAAAATGCAATCCCTCTTGATTACTGGAGAATCGACTGACCAAAAGCTCAAGAAGAATTAGCCGAGTTAAAGAGCCATTTATGTACTTCCTATTAGAGAATTCATCAGGGGTGGGAGAATTTTTTTTAAGGATTGGGTTGTATTCATTTATCTGAGTTTGATGTACAATTCAGTGAAGAGTAACAGGAGAAGCTCTCATGACTCGCAGCGTCTTTGTTTGTTTAATCCACTTTATTATATAGTAAAGTTCTGAAACTTTGGAGAAATTTGGAAATGGTAAAACTACATATTATCCAAATTATATACTTACCAAGCTATTGAACTATGAAAAATCAAGTTTTATTAGCAATTTGATCCTCAAAACATATTTAAAAAAGAAAAAAAATAATAAGGTGAGTGGTGGAGATGTGCCAATGAATTTCCACATTCATCGTATACTAAGAAAACCTAGGAAAATAATATAATAATTTGAAAGAAAGTCTGTGAAAATAAAAAATAGAAAAAAAAAAATTTATTGTTAAAGATAAAACGTTATTGAAGTATTTGAACTTTCTAAATTATAGAATATGCTTTCTAAAAATAAAGTACAATGCTTTCAAACCGCTATTTTCCAATTATTTGAGTTAAATAGATCCCAAGTTTGAAATTTTTCGATTTTTATTATTATTATTTTTTAATGGAGGAGTGCACCAATACTCAATTGTAAAAACGACAATCCTTAAACAACATTTAATTTGGTCAGAATTTGCCAATTCTTTTGTCCTAATATATTGGTCAAAATTACATATTTATTTTGACATTAAGATTTAAGGTAATAATAAAAGTATCTTTTGTTACTCATAAGTTAAGAAAATAATTTGTTGAATAAGAAATAAAAAGTTACTTAAATGTAACATACGCAGATCATGGTTAACATATACGGCAAATCTGCATTGCAAACTCTGCAAATCCCAGGTTATACACAACTCGATAAGTATAATTTGATACTTTCAAGCAACCCAACATCATCAACAAAACAACTAGAGCACTTTTATTAATTTAGGATATTTACAAACTAATCCTATATAGGACACATATTAAGATGAAGTTATGTTGCTATTTGGTAACAAACGAGACTTCAGAAACCACCTTGGCTCCTCTGCCTTTGGCCATGTAAAGTCCTATATGATGCATCAGTTCCTACACCAAAGGAAAGACAACACAGTAAGAAGATTAAGTTACCCAGATTGGGAAATAATTGAAAAACGCCAAGAAATGGCGGAGTATTTTCGATGCAGACAATCTTAATCAGAAATAATTCATTAAATATGTAAAATGGTCTGCAGAAAACCGTGCGATAGTGATATTGGGCATGTCTTAAATTCATATCAGGACAAAAGACTTCACTGGATATGCTATCCATTTCAAGAGAGGTGACAACGGAATATACAAAAAAAAAAATACACGAAAACTTAATATTTTGTTCTTTGAACCGTGCTATACGTACATAATGGTTTACCTACTACTCACATCATTTGGGTGGGACCTCGGTTCGGATTATTAAATAACATATGGGGCCCGCATGTTTGTGAGGGGGGTGTAAACGGTTCGGTACACCCCCTCGGTACAAATGGTTTATTCCTTGTTCTTTTATGTGCGTCAGGAAGGAGCCGAAAGAAGAAAAACCAAACTATTTGTTTCATGCTGAAAGTAACATAAGAACGTGTCAATTGCATTAAGATTTTCGACCAAATCAGCAATTAGAACATAAATTGCTTGTACCACATAGTCTACCTGTGGATAAGCTAAAGCATCTTTGATATTTCTGGCGACATGAACTGGAAAATCGAAAGTAGCGCAACCACGAGAATAAACGATCACATCGTCCAATGGAGCGAGAAAACCGCGATTTCTTGCAGAAAGTGCCGAACAGACGAAATCAAGCACACAAATGTCTGTGCATATCCCTACAACCAGCATCTTTAGAATAAAAAAAGTGTTGGTCAGAATTGTTCTATTCAATATGTAGCAAAAGATGGGAAAACCCCAATTGAAGATTTATGTTGTCGGAGATGGAAATACTTACGGCTCTGATCTCGTTGGCTTTCACCCAATCCACGAAGACATTGGATCCATCTTTCTCAAATGAACCTATAAACCCATCAATACATCCCTTGCACCTTAGTGTTGCATTGGGTTCATTTTCCAACCACTGCAAGGCTGCAAATCATAAAAACTAAGCAACATAAGAGAACAACTAAAACATGTGAACTGATTTGCTGCAGAAAGGGAATCACTAAAGGCATTTTTGGTTCGCAATATTAGATAGGATTGGACATTACAGTGGACAAGATTTCAACTTCTTTTTATTCTCTTAGTGCTATCCAATACTGTCTATTATGTCGTACCAAACATGCTATAAAGTTATAACTACCGGGAACCAATTTTGACTCATCAGTTCCAGCTAAACAGTGAGGGGGATATGGAGGCTCAGGAATATCTGGATGATGAGTATCAAGTAAAGCATATATAGGCCATTTCTTCTCACAGAACATTTTGGCAAGCTTCACTGACTCATCAACCATTCCAGAAATTTGTTCATCTAGAGCTTGTGGAGCCTGTTGCAAAAACGAAACGACTACGTTTGATATCATTGTCAAATTACTCTCTCTATAGAATAATTTCATAAGCAGAATAAGAACACACAAGGATGAAGCTTGTGAAACAAAAATAAGAAAGTCAGGTGGCAGTGCGATCTAGAATTTAAGCGCACAAACAAGTAGAAGGGGATCGGAACATAAAGAAATTTCAACTTTCCCTTCATTTTATCATCAACCAAAGAACAATATAATCCTACCATTAAACAAATCATAAACCCTAAAATAAAAATGCAAAAACCGAGTCTCAAGACAACATAAAAGATAAATGATATTACACGTGCATGTATTCACGTGCATACAGATATCCATAAGATTCAAAACCCACAAAAAATAATTTAAAAAAAAAAAAATCTACCAGATTTCCGGAACCAACTGTGCAGAAACCATTAACGATGTCAACAAGAACTAAACCGGTTTTTACATCACCGGAAAGAAGAAGAGACTCCTGATCCACCGGAATCTCATTCTTCAAAAGCTCAATTGTCTGAGGCGAATACGACTCCATTCTTTTTCTGCGATTTCTGTAAATCTAGAGAGAGAAACTTTTCTCGAGAGAGAGGTGGAAACAACGCAGAAGATTTGCACTGTATTTAGTGGCGTGAAACGTGGAATCCCAATACAGTATTTAGATATTCTATTTTGAATAGGGAAATTTGCATAGATAAATATGAAAATGGAAAATACCCTAAAACATGTTACCTTTTCAAGATGACTAAACGGCACAGAACCCCATTTACCCATTGGGCATGTTGAGGAAAACCTTCCATGGGAATGGCACAAATCCATGTTTTAAATTTTTATTTATTTATTTTTTTTTGGGTGGGGGAGGGGGGTATTCAATTGGAATTTTTGAAAATTTTGATAAACTCTTTTTAAATGATAACTTTTGTGAATTACGTGAATGTTTTATAAATTTATATGAAATTAGTGAAAGTCTTTTGTAGATTTCTATGGATTTTAATTTTAAATTTTTTATAGATTTTTATAGAATTCAAAAGATTTTTTAAAACTTTCATTTGAAATATAATTCACGTGAATTTAATACAATAGTGTAAATTTTCACATACGAAGTGTTGGTTCCCACAATTCCAATTTTCCTTCCACTTCTTCTTCCCATATAATAAAAGAAAAATAAAAGAATAAGAATTTAAGACCTTAATTAATATATATATATATATATATATATATATATATATATATATCTCCCAAAATCTCGTGATTAAATAAGATACAAATTTTAATATTTTTATTATGAGTACTTTCTGTTTAAAAGTTAGCACTCTAGAGACTTTTATAAAAAATTTAGAAGTCATTAAAATTTGAATACCACAAAATTAGTTTTAATTGAATACAACGCGATTTTTAGAGACTTCTTAAAAGTTTATAAAAGTCTCAATTAAATCATCAATACTTTTAAAGAGTTTCATAAAGTTTACATTGAACATTCCTAAACTTCTTAAATATGAAAAAGTTATTAAAAGTCTCAATTGAATACACACCCCTTAGTGTGAAATATTTCCTTGTCGCTCATTTTTTCCCTACAATTTAAACAAAAAAGAAAAAAAGAAAAAAAAAAAGAGAATAATAAATTAATTGCAACTATAGCCCCAATTTTTTTAAAAGAGTACAAACGAATCCACTAAATTTAAATTGACATTAAAAAAAAAAAAAAAAAAATCAAAAAAAAAAAAAAAAGAAAGAAAAAAAAAAAAAAAAAAAAAATTCTCTTTCCCTTCTACTACCCTCTTCCTCTTCCCACCACCATCATCGATCTAACCCAACAAAAAAATTGATGAAATAGACCCCTTCAAAGTATCAATTGATTTCCGACATTGAGATGTCACCTGAAACTTTTTTGTTATTTATATTTTCCTCCATTAAAGCCAGTAATGTACATGCTATACAAAAACAACACAGATAAAGCCCCTTAAACAACCTCTGAATGACCAGACACCATCCATAACTCCCTGGTTATCCAGAGGGTTGTTCAAGGGGCACGGCCCAAACAACACTATTGACACTCTCCAAACCCTAACTAACTACAAAATTCTGCTCCCTTTTCGTAATGCTCGTTAAATATCGAGGAAACTGAAAATTTTTCATTAAAGTATTTCAGACGATCATATAGTTTTTCAGATGATTTTTTTATTTGATACTGTTGGTAATATATAGAGTTGCATGATTGAAAAAGATGGCGTCAACATGCGTGAACAACATCAGAATGCAAGGTAGCTTTGAGATTACTAAACATGTAAAAGTCAAATAATGTTTCATTATAGTTCACTTCGATGTGTCAAAGGAAAAAAGCTATTTGTACTCTTTCCCTTGCCCGTTTGTTTACACGCTGACGTGGATTTTTCCAAAAAATAGAATAAATGGTCTTGGATTTGAGGAGGAGGGGGGGTGGGGGGGGGGCATTTGTTTCATTTGACTTTGGGGCAAATTTAACTTTTCCATTCAAATCTTGCGTGAAATCAGTTTCCTCATCTTTGCCGAGAAAGCGCTTCTCTTCTTTTTGAGTTGATTTACGGCGTGCCATATCTTGTTCATAAAGGGAAAATTATCCGATGCCGGGTTCATTTTGCTGAAAGCAATGGGTTCAGGAAATATGGGTCAATTTCTTTACTAATATCTCTCGGTCGCGAGTTCCAGTCGTCGCGATTGGCGTTCTGTGAAATATCCAACATTGGGTTCATTTTGGAAGCAAAGCAGAAGTCGAAATCTGGTTTGAGACAAAGAGATGATGAACAAAGGTATTCCCCTTTCCCATTTTAGTTTGATACTGATTTAGGGTTTAGGGACAAAGGTATACTATGTGAGATGAATGTGTAATCGTAAAAACCTACCAATACTGGTAATAAGGCTGCTAATGTAGAAGATAAATTTTGTCAGATAAAAGGGAAAAAATATTGTTGCTTCATTTGGTTTCATAGAATGTATGAGTTAAACAAGTAAAGAATTTGCTGATATATGCTTCGTAGAATGATGAGGGCATCTGAGAAATGGGATAACTCATCAGTTAAACGTCACTATCAATTCAAGCTTTTATGAATTTTTGCTTTTGTATTTTATAATGCACTTTCTTCTTTTGATTTCCCTTTCTATGTTGGGCCAAGAGAGGTAGCATCAGAACCATACCAAAAACAACAGAAGGTATGATATTTTGTCATTCTTCCACATAATGCACATAGAATTTGAGAAACACTTTATGCTTTAATATTGTCTTTTGATTTTGTGACGAATATTTAATACTTTATAGTTGAATCAGTGATAAAAAATGAAACAAATGTGTGTGTGTGTGTTATTTATTTATTTATTTTTTTGAAAATGGACTTAATTTTCTGAATTTTGTTACTTGCAATCGGATATGTTCTTAATTTTTCAAGTGAAGTCGGTTTGTCCTTTTTTATGTGAAGTCGGTTTCAAGAGGTTTACATATATAAACTTTACAATTTTTTATTTTTATTTTTTTTTGTCGCAGCGAAAGGATTTTCGGAAGAGGCAGACAACGATATCTCGTTAGAATCAGATAACGAGAAGATGTTGGAAAGTGTGAATGTAGTGGACGATAGAATTGTAGGACTATATGGTATGATTGTGCCCGAAGTAGGTATGAAGTTCAGCGATGAAAAAGAAATGTTTGATTTTTACAAACGATATACGTACAACGTAGGCTTTCCGGTTAGGAAAGAAATTCGCAAAAGGACGATGATGGAATTGTAAGATATGTTGTGTTTCAATGTAGCCGTGAAGGTCATAGAAGTAGTAACACAAGCGGTTCTATGAAGATGTAAGCTACCATTCAAACGGGTTGTAAAGCTAGGTTGACTGTATCATTAGATGCGTGCGGAGTATGGAAAATTAACACAGTCAATCTCATTCACAATCAGATAACGAGAAGATGTTGGAAAGTGCGAATGTAGTGGACGATGGAATTGTAGGACTATATGGTATGATTGTGCCCGAAGTAGGTATGAAGTTCAGCGATGAAAAAGAAATGTTTGATTTTTACAAACGATATACGTACAACGTAGGCTTTCCGGTTAGGAAAGAAATTCGCAAAAGGATGATGATGGAATTGTAAGATATGTTGTGTTTCAATGTAGCCGTGAAGGTCATAGAAGTAGTAACACAAGCGGTTCTATGAAGATGTAAGCTACCATTCAAACGGGTTGTAAAGCTAGGTTGACTGCATCATTAGATGCGTGCGGAGTATGGAAAATTAACACAGTCAATCTCATTCACAATCGTAAAACCAGCCATTCGAAGTCTAGGTTGTATCGTTGCAACCAAGAATTGAGTGTTCATGTCAAACGACGGATTGAAGTGAATGACATGGCAGGGATTCCTTTGCATAAAAGTTACAATTCAGCGGTTGTAGAAGCAGGGGGTATGAGAATATGACTTGCATTGAAAAGGATTGTCGAAATTATGTTGAACAAGTAAGGCGATTAAGACTGCGCAAAGGAGATGCTGTAGCAATTCAGTCATACTTTTCGAACATGCAATCAAGGTGCTCTGTTTTTTTTTTTTTTTTAGTATGGATTTAGATAAAGAGTCACGGTCGAGGATTATTTTCTGGGCAGATAATAGGAGTAGGCTGGCATATAAGGAGTTTGGGGATTTGTGACATTCGATACCACATACATAACTAACAAGTATGACATGCCATTTGCGCCTTTTGTTGGAGTTAATCATCATGGGCAATCAACACTCCTTGGTTGTGGTTTGTTGTCAAACGAAAATACAGAAACATTTGTGTGACTTTTCAAGACTTGGCTTCAGTGTATGCATGGACAAGCACTCCTTGGTATTATTACCGATCGAGACAAGTCCATGCAGAATGCAATTCAGATTGTGTTCCCGAACACAAAATATAGATGGTGTTTGTGGTACATATTGAAGAAGTTGCCAGAGAAGTTTGGACACCACAGCGACAAGGGTGAAATCTTTTTTGCCATACATGTACTGATATGAAACCGTTGACGAATTTGAAGAGGGTTGGAGTGCGATAATAGAGAAGTATAATTTGCATGACAATGACTGGTTGTCGGGATTGTATTCGAACAAGGGCCGTTGGGTACCTTGCTATTTGAAATGTATGTTCTGGGCTGGAATGTCAACTACTCAACACAGTGAGATCATGAATGCATTCTTCGACGGGTATGTGCACTCTGAGACGTCGCTGAAGCAATTTGTTGAAAAATACGAGCGAGCTTTGAGGAATAATGTAGAGAAAGAGTTCCAGGTAGATTTCAAATCTTACTCACAAATGGTTCCATGTGCAACAAAATGTGAGCTAGAGAAGCAATTTCAACTAGTTTATACCATCTCAAAATTTAGGGAAGTTTAGGATGAGTTCATTGGGAAGGTCTACTTTGATCTCATATCTTCGTCGGAGTACTTTTTAGGAACGAGGTATGAGGTATAGGAAGATGTCATACTTGATGATCGATTGAAGAAAAAGAGCTGTTACGTCACTTTTGAAAAGGAGAAATGTGAAATCGTATGTAGTTGTCACCTCTTCGAGTTTTGAGGAATAATTTGTAGGCATGCGATTGCTGTACTCATCCGTAATAATATCACTTCACTGCCCGACTCCTACATATTACGGAGATGGAGAAGAGATGTGAATAGGGCTCACACCAAGGTCGCAGCCAACTACAATGGTTTGAGTAGCAGTCCAGCCCAATTGAGATATGACAAATTGTGTTAATCATTTGCTTCTCTTGCGAACTTGGTTGCAGATGATGATGAGGAAAGTCGTCAGGTAATGGAATGGATAGATTGCAAAGAACGAACAGTGGGTTTGACGAGGTCGACTAGTGGAAGTAATAGCTTAGCGCAGTAGGCTTCTCAGATAGCGTTAGATGATGGAACATCACATCACTCTGTCAAATGAAGTGTACAGGACCCGAAATGCTCGAACAGAAAAGGTGCACCAAAGAAACTCCGAAGGAAAAGTTGTTTGGAATCAAATTCCATTAACGCAAAGGTATGTTTGCAATTTATTTTGTTTTGTTAAAAAGTGATTAGTAGTAGTAACTATTTATCTGGTATGCAGTCCCGTCTAACTTCAGTTAAGGAAAGGAAACGAAGGCAGGCCCAAGTAAACTGGGAGAAGTTGAATTGATCTCATACTCCATGCAAGCACCAGTCTCATATTCACAACTCCTGATGGTTTGTCTCTTTCCATTAATAATTGAATATGATTTGCACTTTTTAGTTACGTTATAATATGGTGCAGGGTGCTGCCGAAAGTCATGTATTTACACAACAACAAATGTCTCCCAATTTCATCCCATTGGATCCAACAAATGCTATGTTGTATGGTCCAGGTAATGATATGGTTTCTCTTCGTTTTTTATTTCAAGTCATACTTCGTTTGCATAATAACTTTGATTATTTTACAGTTGAAAATGCAATGCCTAATTACTATCCACATGTACCTAACCGACCTGGACCGAACTTGTGATGCTAGATGAAGACAAAGGGCTTATGGGCTATGGCTCGTTCAAGCAAAACATTCTCAGAACTGATGAGTGCTGGTTTGAACGTTGGACCAAACATTATTGTCATAATTAAGGGCTCCAATTATGACATACAATAGTTTATTGCACAACTTGAAGAATACTGATATCATGTGGGATGTATACACTGAAATTAAAGCCAGTGGGATATGTCTAAGTGAATACACAAATGCGATTATCCTAGATGGTCTATGCAGACAGTCCTTGATACATGAAGCAGTTTTATTTCTGCAGGAGACTAAAGAAAAAGAGCCCCATGCTTCTATTGTTTTGTTTAATAATCTGATTTTCGGATTCTGTAAAATGGGTTTTGTAGATATTGCAAAATCATTCTTTTGTATGATGTTTAAGTATGGATTATTTCCTGACGTTTATAGTTACAATATTCTCATTCATGGACTATGTATGATGGGTTCAATAGAAGAAGCATTAGACTTTACGAATGACATGGAGAAATATGGATTGGGGCCTGATCATGTGACTTTCAACATTATAACCAAAGGGTTTCGTCTACTTGGTATGATGGATGATGCCGGGAAGGTTACTAATAGGATGCTACGTAGAGGATTAGACATTGATCGTCACATATACAATACTGTTGAAGAACGTTTTAGGTTGCGAGAGGAGATGCTTTCTAGGGGGCTTTCAGCTTAGTAGTATCTCATATAGTGTGTTGCTTAGCAGTTTGTGCAATAATGGACGTATGGATGAAGCTCTGAGATTTCTTAGTGAGATGGAAAATGCTAGTTTAATACCAGATCACGTGATGTATTCTATCATCATTAATGGTCTTTGCAAGATGGGAGAAGTACAAAAGGCTGTCCAGCTTTATAAGGAGATGTGTCTGAAGAAAATCACCACAGATTATGTTCAAAATCGATCTACTCTATTAAGACTATGCGAGAAAGGGGGAGTATCAGAGGTAAGAAGTTATTTTGATAAAGTGGCAAATAGTAACTTGGTGGAGGATATTGTCTTGTACAACATTATGATTAATAAATATGCCAAACTTGGTAATATTGGAGAGGCCATACGGTTATGTGAAATTGGACCAAACATTATTGTCATAATTAAGGACTTCGAATCTCTCTTCATAATTCTTAAAAGAGAATTAGCCCAGAATATACGATATGAAAGCTGGTGACGTGAAGCTTCAGAGTGATGTGCGGAAATGTAAGAAACGAAGAATATGTTCAAAGGTTCATTGAATCTTCAAATACCCTAGAATTTGAAGTCAATTACTCATTGATTCAAGTGTGAATACTGAACAATTGACCCAAGATTGAGAAAATACTCAACAATAGTTTCGTTCAATTTGCATACGAAGTTGTATAACTGTTTCGTTCAACAATAGTTAAAAACTGCTAAGTGATGATTTGTATGACGATTTTCATTCAAAAACGTAACTAGAAGCTATTAAAATGAAACAATATTTCACACACCCTAGCTTTGCATAAAAATAACTTCAAGCCAGAATAATCACATTAAGATAAGAACATGACCGTTTGCGAGGAATAATTTTCTGGCCAACACCTTAGTGCAAACACCAATATTAACAGAATACATCAACTACACTAGTCACTTATTCAGCTAACCACTAATCATGTTGGCCCCTTCCCTTTCACATCCACTTCTACACTTTCGTTGGCATTCCTTATTGTCACATTCAAAGAAATCTCAATGTTTCGTTCCTTAGAGACCACGTGACAAAGAGACTGGAACACGCGAGAGAACTGCTGAACATCTTCAAGTGCTGCATGATTATTCGAGTTAGCGGTAATATTACTTGACCCACTGCTTGATTCTCCCTCATCGACCTATGCCCACTATTTACAATTAGCACTGCAGCACTCAAACAATCTTCCCTTGTTCTTTGTCTCCCTCTCGACCTCGAAGCACTTCACAATTCCACATTTACACAAGGAGCATCATCTTTTGTTTGGACGGACAATTCGCAAATAAGTGACCCTTCTCTCTACAGCTATGACAAAGTCCGAAGTTCTTTCCCGGCATGCTACACACAAACGACATACATATTACACACTACATCAAACAACTAAACAACATTTTTAATGAAATTCCCTTGCACAGTGCAATCAAGTTACTCAAAATAACCGAATATAAAACCAAACATAAATGTTTGAACAGCAAACAAAACATTCAGATTCTGTTCACTTCAACACAATATTGTTATTTTTACATCAATAAAATTAAAAACTTGGCCAAACATGCTAAACAGTCTCATATAGTATGCAACTAGTGAAAATGATTGGCTAGTTTCACCAGAGTGCAATGTTAATTCTCAACTGAGGATGTAAAAAGCCAATCAAAAGAGAAAAAACAACTTTTGACTGATAAGAAAAAGAAATTTGCACGGCACAGAAAACCAACAGAAGTAAAATTGCAGCAAAATAAATCAAAAAATAACTTCCAGAGCAAAAGGCAATAATATTCATATTGTTCAATATTAAACCACATATAAATATAAAGATCTACAGCAAACCATGATAGCTTACTTTTTGCCCGGGACAAGACACAAGTTTAATGTTCAGTTTAGCAATCAATAATGGCTAAACTCACGAGAATTCACACCCACATTTTGCTTTCTCCCACTTCCCCCTCCCCATGCCACCCCTCCACCCCTTACTTGAGGCATGAAAAATGAGAAAGTAACAATTTTTGTACAAGGTCATGAACAACTTACTTTATTTTGTTGTAGTTTTTCTCATGCTGCTTTTTAAGAGCTCCTTCCCTCTCACCCTTCGAATTCAACGAGCCAATCAAAGCATCAAGCTACGATAAGCAAAAAAGATGAATATTTATATAATTGTTTCTATCACATAAAGTATAAGAAATGCACCTTCAGGGTCCTGCAAATGATCGTGAAGTGGAGAGGCGAAGCTGAAATTTGACGAAATCGAGGCGAGGCTGGAACCCCTACAGACGGATACTTTGCCGGAGAAGAAGGCCTTAGTGACGGTCGATTCTGCTGCGTAAGGTGGGCTTCAATCTTGTAGCTTTAGATCTCCTCGTATGAGTTGATTCGTGAGAGGTTTTTTGCATTTGGGGCGAGGCAACTGTGAGGGGAAATAGTGGTAGGGTTTGAGCTGAGATTGAAATAGCGGTGGGTTTTGATGCATTTGGGGCCGGTTCAAAAGACTAGACCTGTTTATTTCTTTTCTTGGACACGTCAGCGTGTAACCCAACAAGTCAAGCGACAAGTATGTGTAGTGGGATTGATGTATCAAAAATGATTATTGTTTTTGAACCGCGAACGCATAGCTAAATGACATGCCTCGAGCTAGAAATGCGAAACCATTTAAACGGACTATGATGCAAGAAATAATTTTACTTTTACCTCTCATTCCTTCTTTTCATTAAAAAAAGAAAAAAAAAATGGGTTTTATAAAAAACTATCAAATTTCTGTGGGGCCAGGGACGTCACTTCCCTCCATCGCAATCTGGTTTCTCATGTGATTGAAATGGTCAATGGTAATGCAAGATCGCACAACTTTCAATTAAATTGGAAACAAATTTTAAATATTTTGACAACCAACTCTTTGTCGCATGTAATTTTAACGTTCACATGATGGTTTCGATCACGAGGTTATGTAGATTTACAAATTGAAATAGGATGAAAACTTAGATTCCCACTTTTGAAGATTGAAAACCCATAATCACACCACGTGAAAGGTTGGAGAGTGAGAAGTATTATTAATAGAAATGACGCAACGGCAGCCCCAGTCATACCCGAACCTGAGGCGAGGACCAAGAGACGACCGCATCGGGCACAAAGTTGTTGGGGGTCCAGAATTTGTTTTATAATATATACTTATTGATTGTAAAATTAAAGAAAATGTCTTGTATAGAATATTGTGGTACTGTATTTTGAGTTTGATCCTTATATATGTTTAGTTTTTCAGTTTCATTATCTCACCTTTTTGTGTCAATTTCTATCTAAATGGGAGTTTGGTTTATTCGTTCAACGACAAATTACGAGCAATTTGAAGCCCATATATTCTTCTGTTTAAGATAATATATTGTGTCAAGCGTTTTTTTAATTCTTTTTTCATATAAATTTATTTTAACCTTGAAGTATTAACAAATTTATTTACCTAGTGTAAAAAAAAAAAAAAAAAAAAATTAATTAGATGTACACATTTTTTGTTTAAGTAACTTTTATTTCAAAGATTGCAATATATTTATATAAGATGTGTTACGTGTTAAAGAATAGAAATTGTAATAATTTCTCTATCCCTGTCGCTGACCTTCCATCATGGTCCGCCTAGCTAGTCCATCTTTCTGTGGAAAGGCAATCGCTCGCTCTGAATTTATTTCACGTAAAAGACATTATTACTAAATTTATAAATGTTGTTTTATACTATCTAATGCATCTTATAAAACATAATAATTAAATGATCGCGCTACATGTACATAATGATTTATATAATGATTTACATATATATGGTGTCGTAAGGTATGATTGGATTAGGATTTCTTCAACTAAAAAATAAAAAATTCTCCACTTACTTTTTGACGTCTCATATGTATGTAAACCATTGTGTACAAATAGCAGTATTCATAAAAATTTTAAAAAAATAATTATAATATATATAGTGAAAGTGTGATTTTACACATACATTAAGGTGTCCACCCCCTTCATTTGGAGGGGGATCCACTTCAAATAAAAAAATAATTTATCCAAACTCAGCCTTCATTCATGTGAGGGGATGAACACCATTATGGATATCTATTATATACAAATAGCATATTTCATAGCGAAAATTGCCCTCACCGCCTTGCTTTCTTTCGAATTCCAAATGACCACCTGCTGGCGACGCTAATTCCATTTATAATCTGAAACTAGATTTAAATCCTTCCTCCATCTCAATTTTTGTTGTTGGGTTAACATTTTGACTGGAACTGATTTTTATAATGAATGTGAGATTCTAATTGGATGATTGTGCCGCGTTGGTGTTGATGTATAGCCACAGAAAAATCAAGACCAAACGGGCTTATATAAAGTTCAATAGCACTTCCGTAAGTTCAATAACAATTCGAAAAACTATTAAAGTACAATAGCAACTAAGATACATTTGGAAAAGTTCGATGGCAACTTGGAGATCAAGAGTATCCTCTGATTATAACAGCTTTTAAAGAAAGCTCGTCTAAGGACTACTTCAACAAGCAAAATCAAAAGTCCTACCAAACAGACCCTTATAAACAGCTTCCAAACAACAAGGGCATAGCTAAAACTTGCCACGACATTTCTCAAGCTAGAAAAATGAGTACATTCAAAACAGACTCTGCTATCACCCCTTCTGAACTCCACACGGCGCAAGGGAGATTCCTCAGCATCATTTCAAGTACAAAAGTGATGGGAAAAACAATCTTTCATCTATCACTTTGTACATAAAACATGATCCAGCGTAGCCATACTTTACCATTATGTCCTTGGCCATTAATTGTGAAAACATGAGTTGTGAGCATAATTCAAACGAACAAATACATTACAAGTTTTTACACACCGACTAGGAAATGCATCTAACTCAGTATGCACAATCAAGATCGTGGATGTGTCTGATATATATGGCTACGCCGTAACAAAACTTCTGAGATTAACAGAAATACTAAAGTGGATAAACGGAAGGCAGAGAAAATTATTTGCCTTGGCCAGAATCATCAGGAAGCTTTAAACCCATTAGTCCTAGCAAATTGGAAGCAGGGCCAGGAAGTCCTTGTTGAGTAGAAAAAGAATCGAGCAAATTTTGCACAAGGTTGATATCTACATCCACCGGAGTGAACTCTGTCATCTCCTCCATGGCATTAGAAGTTCCCTGCAATTTTTTAGATTAATTGTTGTCCATATAGTCGGGGAAAAAATAGATTTTGAAGGACAAAAATTTCATCCAAATCAAACTGGGGAATTTATGAAAAGATAATATTGGAACGCACATCATGAATGAGCATGTTTCACTAAGAGAAGATAAAAAGGTAAAGTTACAATTTTAACTTAAGCAATTTTTTATTTCAAAATGTGATAGGTTAATTTACTCTCTTACTTACTTTAAAACAAGAGAAGGTTACATTTTTTCAAGTATCTTTCATATTTTTGTCAAAATAAGCATAACTTATTTCCAACTTTGACCAATTTATTTATTTTAAAACTAACATATTTACTTATAAGTAAACTTAATAAGCTTATGCCTATGTAAAACATATTTCGGCTATCTCACATCTTGTAAAATTCAGCTTGTGTACATTTGCAAGAGCTCAGTTAAGTGAAGCTAGTTGGTTAAAGAAAATCTACGTAAAAATTAATGCATCAATTCAACTTTTGGCTCTTGTATAATGATTTTAAAAACACCAACCTCATCCTTCTTCTGCACGGATTGTTCATTTGCACGGACAAAAGTCTTCTTGAGTGTGGTGGCCTTCAGTTCTTCATTCAGAGCATCTGAATAGGATTGCATGAAAGTATCTCCTGTGTCTTCATTATCCTCGGAAATCACACTCTCATCATCAGACTCATCTGCATTTTTGAGTTATACACCAAATCACCGTATTTAGCAGTACTAAAAACACTGACAGACAATTTTCAGCATTTAAATTGCACCCAGTTACATTATAGTGAACCTATGGTAGCATCAAGGAATAGCTTCTCGGATGATTTTAGTGACTCGATAGATATAAAGATACCGAAAATCAAGAGCTAAAGGATTATAGCCACCTTTGCTTCTCCACACTCGCCATCTTGTACATTTTAGATTTGACATGAAGGTAAAAAATACATCCCCAAACGATAGATACAGAATTGGATAATTCTCTTTCGAAAATCACATACATGATCGAGAAGTCTTACAATTTGAGGAGGCGAAGGAAATTTATCGGCAATGGGGAGTTAGAGACATAAAGTACGCTTATCAAAGAAAGTAGAAATATTAAAAGTTACAAAAGTTTTAGCATGGATAGGAACATGGATTATATAGAAACAAATGATAGTAATATGATGGTAATGGTGTGCTACTTTTTAACAAATAAAAGCAAAAGGCATCAGGATAGTTTATTGTCAACTTATAGAGCCAACAAGAAGTAATTGCAAAGACAATAACTAAATTAACAATAATTTGTATCTATATCAAATATCAGTCGGCTCAATATATAAGCAGGAATTCAAAAAATTACCAAAATCCATGTCCGATAATGGCTCTTCTTCAAGATCAGGATCGCTATCAGTATCTCCTGAACCACGTTGTCTCATTACTGATTCCATATCTTTCACAAATTGATCCACATCAAAATTCACATCTTTCATGTTCCTAGCAAAAAGAAGCAAATAAGATTATGCATACAAGACAAAAATTGTATTTATTGAACACAACTTGAAACAGAATTCACATCAAAGACAGGGAGAGCCTTAACATTTCAAATTTATAAACATATATCACCACATAATTAGTATATCACTTCAGCTATTAGAGTATCCACAATTATCACAAAGGCAAGAGAAGTGAATTGCCAGAAGGGATAGGTCCAACACTCCACATTGTTCTCTCGGGATGGCATAGCCTTATAAGGGTTCCTTTAAAACTAGGATTGCAATGGATACATAGGCACCTAGAAATGAGAAAAAGGCAAAAGCATAATGATAAAATAGGAAAAGAAAAAGCATAGACCAAAGGAAGAGAAAGGAAAGTTCCTGTACTCGCAGAGAACAAAATAAGAGCTGCCAAAAAACTAAAAATGTGGTAGTGGGAGAGCATTACAAGCATCAACTGCAACATCCATGAAACATTGGCCACTCCAACATGAGTGCATCAAAATTATTTAGACCATACTAATTCCTTCAATCAATAAGAGCCCATTAATCCTCCCCTTTTTGCTTTAATGAAGAGTGATAAGACAATTATAGTAGACACTGCCAAAAGTTCACTGTGAAAGGGATATCAACAGGTTATATTCTTACTCAATAGCAGCCCATTCCATTTTTTTAAAAAATAATTAAGAAACTAGAAAAAGGAATAACAGTCATATCATCCTCTAGTTATGATCATTCAAAGTGAGAGAAAATCTGGGGAAGATGAAATAATTTTATGTTAAAAACTCCTTAATATATTATAGTGATGCATAAAAGTAGGTAATATATTTAAAAGGCATTAGTCAATGCAACATATTGGTAGAGACGGGCATTAACGACCCATATCCAGGAAAGAGAAGTAAAAGATTTATAATCACAGCAACGTCAAGTTGAACAAAGGTTGACCTGATGGGAAACAACTACTCAAAGCATCATGAGTTTTCGCTCATACTACCACATTAAATTAATGACAGAACAATTCAATATGCAAAATAAATTAAGTTAAATTAGGAATATATAAATGTATATCCTTTATTGGTAACAACTGAATGACTAAGAAGTGTACTATTAACATCCTAAGATCATCAGTTTCAATACACTATCAATATTTCTCCGGGTCGAGGAAAACAGGAGTTCTGATTCTCATCTAGTTTGTGAGCTCAAAAATGAAACCTTCCATGACTCTAAAAGAAACATGAGACGATTAAAGGTACACTAACCGGTTTTCCGGAACCTCAGCTCCTTTATAACTCGAAACTTTCTTAACAAACGCTTGCATAGATTTAGCTATATCTCCAAGATCATACTCCTCCAAATCTTTGGTAGAAGCTGGATCCCCATCCTGCTGCTCTTTTGACTTCTGTTTCTTCTTATTCTTCAAATCATAAAGTTCCATCTCCTTTTGTCTCTCCTGAAGAGCAGCATTTAGCTCATCTTCCCCACCATAAAGCCAAGAATCATCATCTGATGGAGGAAGCTCCTGAACCTTGAAATCATCAGCTAAATGAGGAAGTGCAAGAATCTCATCTATACGTCTAACAGGAGAGCTCAGCATTTCACTGCATCAAGAGCAGCATGTTACAATGCAGCATGTTACAATGGCCAAAGATTATTCATGGGTACAACTCAAGCAAAAGGAAAAAGGCGCTACCAATAAATAAGCTTGAAGGAGCAAAAAGAAAGTTGCATTCTTTAATAACGAACTAATCTCTATGTTTCCCTGATGTAAAGGCCATAGCTTGTTCATTAGATGGTAACCATAAACAGAAAGCGAGAAGGCAAAATTTCTTACTGCAGAAAACTGCAGAAGAGTCATTGAATCTTCCAAACAACAATCAATCCTGATATTATATGTGGGTTTAATAGAATTTATCAACATGCACTTCCCCAAATTCAATTGTTTGTAACCCTTACAGGCATATTATAATTAGCTTGAAATCAATACTAAACCACAACGGAGCCCGTGAGATCAGATATCAAACTATTGCAATTGGAATATAGAAATAATCAATCTAAAAATAAATATGGAATGCAAATAACACAAACACTGGATACCTTGCCCTAGATTGTAATGAACTATTCCGATAATACTCCTCAGCTTTCTCCATCAACCTCCTGTACT
>NC_036250.1:8897413-8935931 GCF_002742605.1 Olea europaea var. sylvestris | reverse complement strand
AACAATAAGAAGACAACAAACCACTCGTCCTCGAGATTGTCCCCAAAACGGAGGTGGCCGGAGAGGTGGGGAACAGGGTTGAAGGAAGGAGAAAGAGTGAAAGGTTGGTGTTGCCATATGTATGGAGCAGTGTAGGGTGTGAGGTGGTTGAGGATTTGGGGGTGGAGGGATTGAAGTTCTTCTGGGGCAGCGGCAGAAGCGGTGAGGGAGGAGTCGGGGAAGATGGAATAGAAAACGGTGTCGTCTGGAGGGCGGGAGTTTTTGAGGGAGAAAATGGAAGAAGAGGATGAGGAATTTGCGTCAGTTGGTGCTGCCATGGCTGTGAACGGATTTTCTTCAGAGGAGAATTTTCGAGGGGGGTTTTGTCGTTTTGGAGGAAGGTTTGGGGGACGGTGTCGTTTTGTCGAGGCGGGTTAATTTTGTATTGGAACGTTGTAGATGGGTCTTGGGGTCGGTTGATTAGAATGGATAATTGAAAAAGCTTGAAAAAGTTAGGGTATGGATCTAAACAAGACTTTACCTTCCAAGAACAGCACGTGCAAGGGGGTGTAGCTCATATGGTAGAGCGCTCGCTTCGCATGCGAGAGGCACGGGGTTCGATTCCTCGCACCTCCAACTATTTTCTTTTGTTGTATTTCGTGTTTCTTTTGCACAAATGCTTCTCCCTTTCTCTCTAATCAAATTTCTCCTAAATAGAGAATTTGATTTACAAACTATGTATTCACAACATTTTGGCCAATCATGTAAAAAATAGTTTTTAAAATTAATGGTTTAGATTTTGTCAACAATTAGTTTGTAAACAAAGTTTGTACCACTAGATTGATTCATTAAAAATATGCAATTTTTTTTCGTTGTAATGCTACGGAGTATTGTGAAGAAATTTAACCCTTCTCGTTGTTTAAGAAAAAGGTAAAAATAAAGTAGATTGGAGAAACTTTAAAGTATCAAATTATATCAAGATAAAAAAAGCATAAGGCAATGCGAATCTGGTTGTGCGTCAAGGAAAAGGAAAAATCAAAAGGACTCTTCAATATAAGATCAAGAATCTCAACATCATATTGTTGTATTCTCGGCCTAGAAAATTACATATATAACAAAAAAAGATAATAATTTTTTTTTTTTAACGAAACTGGATTAGACAGTACAAGACAATACTAAAAATAAAAAAGAATATACAATCTCATTAATTATATTGTTCAATCGTGTCCAATACTAAGTATCAACACCCAGATCATGAGCATCCAAAAGTAACGCTCTTTGTTGAATAGATTCTTGTTTATGTCTAAATGTTCATTCGCACCCTTCAATTGCTGAAAAACCTGCACTACAAAATTTATCTTCGGCTCTTGAAAATTAAGGATTTCGTATTTCAAATAAAATGGACCAAGAAAAGTGAAAATATCGAATATGTACCTGCTTTATATTGAGGTGCATGCCCGGTAAATGTTGAAGGCACGCTAAAGCTGTAAAAATGGCGCGCTTTATCTCTATAATGTCATATGTTGTAACCGACGATCTGTTAGTTCTTTGACGTTATTCGCCGCAAGCTGTGGTTTTGGCTGTCAATTTCTTTCTTATTGATGAAATTATTCAAGTGTATGCATTTGAAATTAAAAGTTTTAAATTTTCAAAATTAATACCTTTTTTTTTGGGGTTATGTTTTTAATTTTCAGATTTTCTACAAAATTAAAAACATTAATTTTTTCCATGAATGTGGGGTTGGAATTTACACTATAAAAGGATGAGATATTTTATTGTTTGATATAACTAGGAAAATGAATTTTCACACTCTTCATATTATATTTATATAGTTTTTGGCAACTCTTTAAGGCTTGCTCTTGATTTTCACGTGGTCGTGATCATTGAAGGAGATTTGACAATGAACTATATGAGTTTCATCTTAGAGACGTTCAATGCCGAAAGTATTCACATGAAGAGGAGGCAATACAATTTTAGGATAGTGTTTTTGACGTAACTTCTTAAAACTTACTTTCTAACTCTCATCTTTTTATTATGTTGTGTTATTGTAATTAATTGTGGATTGATAACGTATCTCTACACACAAATCATTTGCTTTTCCTCAACAATCTAAAGTTGTGTTTGGTTTGTTTATGTGTAATCTCTGATTAAGAGACTTTATCTGAATCTCGTTAGATATAAAAAGCCTTTTTATAGTATTATTCTTTCTCAACTTCTTGTTTGTGGTCTCGACTCCAAACTTGTTCTCGACCCTTTGTTGGATATGTTTCTAAGCATTTGGCAATCCATGTGCAACTTGAAGACATGCACCTAAGTGGTATTTACTATTCCTAATTAGCAATATCAGCACGTGTGTCAAAATTACCCGCACAAAGGGGAGGCAAAACTTTAATGTAGCGTCCTTGATGTAATTCCCTAAAGCTTACTTCCTAACTCTCATCTTTTTATTATGTTATGTATTTTAATTAATAATGTATCTACACATAAATTACTCGTTTTTTCTCACATGTTTAATGCAACAAGAAAAAAATAAGCATCATTATCAACATCCAATGTAACCTACAAGCTTTCATGCACATGGCAAAAGGTTCTAAATTGGCAATCACTGAGTTGAGTTGCCATTCGCACTGCACTATTCTTTACCAGTGGAAAAGCTTTCAACGATGGATCCAATTCCACGTTCAAACAAACTAAATGACTTGTTGTTGTGTGCCCATGGCTGGCTTTCGGGCTTATATTGCCATTCTTTGAGTTCTCCAAATTTATAGCTCAAAACGGTCAGAAATCTTGTTTGTTTCCACTTCAAGAAATATAGATCGCTTTCCAAAATTTCTCTCCTTGTAGTTTCTCTCCTAGTAATTTCATTGAAGTAGAATTAATCTAATTGTACAATGATGGTTGACAAGATTTGACGTGGCAAAATCTGGATTTCTGATTTAAAAAAAAATGATTTTTTTTTTTTTTGAAATGGTTGAATTGTAAGGATTTTTTTTAATCAATAGATAGGCTTATATGTGTGAATAATTGTGTGTTAAATTAAAAACTATCGAATTCGATTAAGCCCAGTTAAAAGTGATCTAAAAAGGTTTCGATTTTGGACTTTAATGTATCCAATTAAAGTGTGGGTTCTATATGTGTAGAGTCGGGCCCAAGTCCTAATTCTATGATGAACCAAATTAGATCAAAAGGTATTGCTATATAAATACGGTTATGGTCCCCAAATCACACGTGTTTTTTGCTCATTCTATTCTGTCTCTCATCGCCAGAGAGAATTACAGACTGCATGTAGATTTGGAAGACTATATTGCAGGATTCATTATTGCAAATAATCATGTTTGATTCAGGTACGCTTCCGCTATAGTTCTTCAATTTCTTGATGATTTAAGATGAAAGATCCGGTGGTTTAAGATAATAAATTATCCTACAAGTGGTATTAGAGTATTTTCATGTTGAATCATTGAGAATCGAATAATTTATTTGGTCCTTGCAATATTTTTTGAAGTTTTTAGATTTAACAATTTTGGATTTATATTTTGTTGAATTTGAAAACTTTTGCGGTAGATTTTTGTTATTATCTTTCATTATTCGAATTAAAAGATGAAAAAAAATTTAGATTATGGATTTTTGGTTTTGGATTCGAATTGTGTGGATTAAAAAAAAAAAAAATCTTAGGGTTTCAGTTTTTGGAGATTTGGGGACGTGGCTTCTCCTGTAAATTGGATAACTTGAGGCCCCTGCTTGCAATTAGGGTTAGGGTTATAAAATTAAGGTTCCAGTCCCTAACATTTAAGGTCTATTCAAGTTTGGGCCTTTAAGTTTTAGATTTAATAATTCAGTCCCTAAAGTTTAAAAATTAATTAATTCGGGCCATTAAAGTTCTGAATTTTATAATGAAAGCCCTTAAACTTTAATTATTAATTCAAATTGCCCCCCCCCCAAAGTTTCAAAATTTCAAAATTTGATCCTTAAAGTTTTGAATTGGTCAATTTTTGGCCCCTAAGGTCTTAAATTTGTTCTAATTGATCCTCTAAAGTTTTGAATTAATTAATTTTGGTCCATAAAGTTTCAAGTTTATTAATTTCAACATCTAAAGTTTGGAATTAATTAATTTTGCCCCCTTAAAGTTTTGAATTATTAATCCTAAAGCCCCTAAAGTTTAAAATTGAACAAAATATGCAAAATTGGTGATTCTCTCAAATTTTGATACTAAAGACTCTTTTAAGAGATATAATGTTCGAAAGTTAGTTAATTGAAGCAACATGTTGCCAAAACAACATCTCTTGTGAAAATTAATTAACTTAGATTATTAAAAGGTGTTTGTGCATGTGTTATTCATGGGAATATTGGTCGGTCCAAAAGAAGGTCAATATTTAGTCGAATACACGTGTACCTGTGGTGATAAACATGTGACGATTATTTGGTTTAATGTGTATTAATAAATCGGTCCAAAGAAAAGTTTATTGATTGACACATTATTTTATTGTCAATGTTTGATCACTACGCCAAGAGTCTCGCTTACAAGTTAATATTTTTGTCCAACGACTAGATATTGATGTTGTGCTAGGTATCTTATGATAGGCCCTACCACTATTTAGAATATTATTATTTACGTATTAAAGATATTCGTGTGAGCTATTCATAATAATCATTCTCTAATTCAGTTTCAAGTTCTGCTGCTAATATCTCTGTTAGTATCAATTCAATTCCAATACTAAATGACACAAACTTAGGACATGGCAAGAGAACATGATGATTGTTCTCGGAGATATAGACCTGGATCTTGCTTTACGGGTTGATCAAGTTACTGCACTTACTGATAAGAGTACTTTTGATGACAAGAGATGGATGGAAAAGTGGGAACGATCGAACCACATAAGCTTAATGGTCATGAAGCGTGCTATTCCAGAAGCATTCCAGGGCACTATGTCCGATAAGGTGACTATGGCTAAGGGTTTCCTTGTGGATCTTGAGAAGAGGTTTGCCAAGAATGAAAAGGCTAAAACAAGCACAATTTTGGCAAACCTTATCTTGATGAGGTATAAAGGGAAATGAAACATTCGGGAGTACATTATGAAAATGTCTCACATTGCTTCAAAACTAAAGGCACTTAAATTGGATTTATCCGAAGACTTGTTAGTGCACTTGGTTTTGATATCCCTTCCAGTACATTTCAGTCAATTCAAGGTGAGCTACAACTGTCAAAAAAATTCATGGTCCCTTAATGAACTCACCTCACACTGTGTCCAAGAAGAGGAAATATTGAAATATGAGAAGACAGAAAATGCTCATTTAGCCACCACCTCTAAGGACAAAAGGAATAAGAAAATAAGATTAATAAGGAAACTGCGGGTTCAACACCGCAAAAGAAATAGCATAAGGAACCAACTGAAGGTGGTTGTTTCTTCTGTGGAGTTACAGGTCATAAGAAGAAGAATTGCACTAATTACCACGCATAGCGTGTAAAGAAATGTATTATTCTTCATTTGGTTTGTTTTGAGGTTAATCTTACTTCGGTACCTAGACATACATGGTGGATAGATTCTGGTACAACAATTCATCAGTATGTCCATGCATGGTTGCCTGAGTTGTCGAAAACGAAGTGATGGTGAACGATACATCTATGCTGGCGACGGCAAGAAGGTGGAAGTAGAGGCAATAGGAAAATTTAGATTATTGTTAAAGATTGAATTTTATTTGGATCTTGTTGAGACATTTATTGTACCGTCTTTTAGACGGAATTTGATTTCTATTTTTGTTTTGGACAAATTTGATTATTCTTGTTCATATGGAAATGGAAAATTTAGTTTGTTTCATGATTCAAAATTGGATGGTTCCGATTCTTTATCAAGTTACGATAATCTTTATTCAATTGATACAATTGCTTCTTTTAATAAATCCTTGCATGTAAGTACTCGAGGTGTAAAGCGAAAATTAACCGATGAGAATTCTGCCTCGTTGTAGCACAAGAGATTAGGTCACATCTCCAAAAGGAAAATTGAGAGACTTGTGTCTGACGGGATTCTCGACTCTTTTGACTTCACAGATTATGATTTGTGTGTCAACTGTATAAAGGAAAAACAAACCAATAAAAGGAGATTTCAAGCCAATAGGATTTCGGATGTCTTAAAACTTATACATACGGATATTTGTGGGCCATTCCCTACAGGTTCTTGGAATGGTCAACAATATTTTATAACGTTTATAAACGACTTTTCAAGATATGGCTACATATATCTCGTTCATGAAAAATCACAATCACTGGATGTGTTCAAAAATTATAAAGTCGAAATTGAGAACCAACTCAGCAAAAGGATTAAAAGCGTCAGATCTGATCGTGGGGGTGAATACTATGGCAGATATGACGGTTTAGATAAACAACGTCCAGGACCATTTGCTAAATTCCTAGAGGAATGCAGTATTGTCCTATAGTACACTATGCTGGGTTCACCCACTATGAATGGTGTTGTTGAGAGACGAAACAGAACGTTTAAGGACATGGTAAGGAGTATGATTAGTCATTCTACCTTACCAAAATCTCTCTGGGGTGAAGCATTAAAGACAGTAGTGCATATAATCAACAGAGTTCCAACTAAGGCCATTGATAAAACTCCATATGAGCTTTGGACGGGCAAGAAGCCTAGTTTAAAGCACATACACATTTGGAGGTGTCTAGCTGAGCAAGGCCCTATAAGCCAAATGAAAAAAAATGGACACAAGGACCATCAGTTGCTATTTTGTTGGATATTCTGAAAGGTCCAGGGTTATAAGTTTTATGATCCCACAACTAATACAATTTTCGAGGCAGGAAATGCTCGGTTCTTTGAGGATGTTGAGTTTGTTGTGGGGAGGGGGGAGGAGGAGGAGAAAGGGTCACATGCTTTGTCTTTGAGGAGGAATATGTTGAAATTCCTCCAATTGTCATTAACAATGACTAGGTTTCTATCCCTGACATTGTTCAAGAAGCAACTCCGGATCAAGACAATGTCATACACCCCTCTCAAGATCAACAAATCGTTCTAGAATAACAAACTCCACAGCCTCAAGAACCAATGCCATTAAGAAAATCCACTAGAGAGTGGAAAATTGCAGTTTCAGATGATTACATCGTATTTCTCCAAGAACATGAAGTTGACGAAGATGATCCGATCAACTTCCGTCAAGCCATGGAAAGTTCTAACTCTTAAAAGTGGTTCGATGTCATGAATGAAAAGATAAATTCTATGAAGGACAATGACGTATGAGACCTCGTTCCATTGCCTGAAGGTGCGAAACTCATTGGTTGTAAATGGATATTTAAGACCAAGAGGGATTCGAATGGTGATGTAGAGAGGTATAAGGCTCGTCTTGTCGCAAAGGGCTTTACACAGAAAGAAGGCATCGATTATAAAGAGACTTTCTCTCCAATTTCTTTGAAAGACTCTTTCAGGACTATAATGGCGTTGGTAGTACATTTCGATCTTAAGTTACATCAGATGGATGTTAAGATAACATTTCTCAATGGTGACATTGATGAAACAATTTATATGGTACAACCAGAAAACTTTGTATCAGATGATGCAAAGCAGATGGTTTGTAAACTAAAGAAATCCATCTATGGACTCAAACAAGAGTCTCGTTAATGGTATTACAAGTTTCATCAAGTGATCATCTCATTTGGTTTTGAGATGAATTTGGTCGATGATTGTATATACCACAAGTTCAGTGGGAGCAACTATATTTTTCTGGTTTTATATGTCGATGACATATTGCTTGCCAGCAATGATATAGGCTTACTGCACGGAACCAAGAGATTTCTAGCAAAGAATTTTGAGATGAAAGATCTTGGTGACGCCTCTTTTGTATTAGGAATTCGGATACACCGAGATCGTTCTCGGGGTATTCTTGGATTATCACAAAAGAGTTATATCGAAAAGGTACTTAAAAGATATGACATGCAAGATTGTAAACCAGGTGACACCCCTGTGGTTAAAGGAGACAAGTTCAGTTTAAGTCAGTACCCTAAAAATGACTTGAAAATTAAAGAAATACGGAAGATTCTTTGTTCTTCAGCTATAGGGAGTCTAATGTATGCTTAGATTTGTACGCTTTCGGATATAGCGTACATTATTGGGATGCTAGGGAGATATATAAGTGACCCGAGAATGGATCATTAGGAAGCAGCCAAATGGCTCAAACAGTATCTACAGAGAACAAAAGACTATATGCTCACATATAGGAGATCGGATCAGTTGGAGATCATCAGTTATTCTGATTTCGATTTCATGGGATTCCAAGATAGTAAGAGATCCACAGCTATAAGGCATCAAATCATGGAATATGGCTACGTAACTTTGTCATTGGGCTGCGCATTGTGGACGATATAGAAAGATCGCTCAAGATATTTTGTAACAATAAATCAGCAGTGCTATATTCCAATAACAACAGGAGTTCGACGAAGTCAAAAACATATAGAGATCAAGTTCCTGGCTGTTAAAGAAAGTATTCGGAGTGGACATGTGTCAATAGAGTACATTGTGACAAACTCCATAGTTGCGGATCCACTTACTAAGGGATTGATACCCAAGGCCTTTTATGAGCACACTGCTCATATGGGTATAATGTCTCTTGAAGATATTTAGTTTCAGTGGGAGTTTGTATTTTTGTTTTTCGCATTGGACACATGTACTGTTATTTTGGATATGATTTATGGTTAAAGTTATTTTTAGTTATTTGATTTATTATCTCTGAATTTGTTTAAAATGATTTTACCAAGGTAATAAGGTGGACCAATTGGAAATAGGCATGTTATAGATCACATCATATGTAATTTTCATACTACACATCCATGCTTGATCCATGTCATTCGATCGTATCGATATATGTGACCATTGATAGGTTTAGATACATGAAAGTAGCAAAAGTCGCTTTGATCCTATATTGATATGATTGATGACGGGATTGTTTGGGGATGCATTCAGTAATGATAGTAAAATTCTGAGTACTCATAAGGTTATGTTTAATGCACAATTATAAGGTGACACATATAACCCAAGTGGGAGATTGTAAGAATTTTTTAATCAATAGATGGGTTTATATGTGTGAATAATCGTGTGTTAAATTAAAGGCTATTGAATTCAGTTAAGTCCAGTTAAAAGTGATCTAATAAGGCTTCGATTTTGGGCTTTAATGTATTCAATTAAAGTGTGGGTTCTAAATGTGTAGAGACCGGGCCCAAATCCTAATTCTATGATGGGCCGAATTAGTTCAAAGGGTATCGCTATATAAATACGGTTATGGTCCTCAAATCACACGTATCTTTTGCTCATTCTATTCTATCTCCCATCGCCAAAGAGAATTACGGGGTGCGTGTAGATTTGGAAGATTATACTGCATGATTCATTATTGCAAATAACCATATTTGATTCAGGTACGCTTCCGCTATAGGTCTTCAATTTCTTGATGATTTAACATAAAAAATCCGGTGGTTTAAGATAATAAATTATCTTACATGAATGTGATGGTGCCAAATCATGATTGTCGACCATCATTATAATATAGCATGATTTAAGTAAGTAATGGTTGAAAAAGAAGGATAGAAATTTTGAGACAGAGCCAAAGAAATGTGTACAGTATTTGGAAACAAAGAATTACACAATCATTATCTAACATGTCCATTAAATTTCTTGAAAATCACATAATCATGTCAAGTGCGATTTTTGAAATCTTATGTTTGGCAAGTATTTATTAACATGCTTATAAAAGACTTATTAGAAGTTGAAATTCACAAAATTCCACGAGACACGATTTTACCACTTATCTATTTATCATTTTTGTCATAAACATTTGCCAAACATGTGCTAAGTTAAGAATTATTGACTTTTCTTGTTATTTCAAGTAAAAAGAATTCGAACATTTGCTCAAATGTGACAATATTTTGGCTGGCTGATGGTATGCATATGTTTGAAGTTTCGCAATTATCTGAAGTAACAGTACTTTTAACATCCAAGACTGTTGTTGATAGATGATTAGTGTATTTAGAAATCTATGCATTGGAGAAAGAACAATAAAATACTATAGATAAAAAATTGTGTTCATTGAGACTTTTGTTTTCGAATAAACTTATCATATCTAGGTATTTAGATATGAATCATGCTATATGTACATCTAGGTTGGAGATGTTAACGAGTTGAGATGAATCGAAACTACAGGCTCAGACTTGGTTCAAATAAAAATAGTTTGAGCTTTTTTGTCAGAACTGAGCTGAGTTTTTCTCGGCCAGGAAATTTAAGTTCGACCTGAGCTTTCGACTTGAACCTTATCGAGCCGAGTCGACTTACGATTTTTTTTTACCTACAGGCAGCTAAGCTTGTAGACCTGCAAGTCAGGCAGCAAGTGCAAAGGCAGCTAAGCCTCTGGGCAGCATGTAGCTGCCTGCTATTAGTTCTGCCTATAATAGGTAGCGACTTGCTGCCTGAGTTTTTATAAGGCTCATTTTTTCATGGTCCGAAAATGGCTCGTGACACAAGCTGGCTCGTATCAGGCCAAGGCCCCAGAATGGGGCTAGGCCAGAGCCTTGGCTCGGTAGAACCTAGTCGACTTGAGCTTTTTTTGGTCGAGCCACGAGTCGATGAGCCAAATTGACACTCCTAATCAGGTTGACACCTAATTTGATACCAATGTGAGTTGACAGATTTTTAGACATTAATATTAACAACAAATTTTTTTTTTTTCAAACAATAGTGATATTTTTGGCTTGAAGGGTGTCAAACAATGTGTATACAATGGTTGTACACCTAGCTTAATTCTTTAAATATAGATATTCAGGAGTTCGTTTGGTCTAATATCGTATGTTTATTGTTTGTTAGGCGAAAATCAATGTTTATAAGCAAAATTGAAATAAAGGAACGAAAACGGAGGAAATTGCAATGCTCATTAACAAAGTTCTTGGATGTCAAAAGTATTGTTACATGATAATTGCGAACATCAAGTTATACATGTAGCATAAACCAGCCAAATTGTAACGCTTGAACATTATTAGAAATCTTTTAAGCTCAAAATACTAAGAAAAACCAAGAATTATGTGCTTCTAGTGGTCCAACCAAAAGGAAATTTATTCACTTTCAGTAGCACTTGATATGATTCTATGATTTTCGAGAAAATTAATGAAATTATCTATGTAACGGTCATGTAACTTTTTATCTCCAAATATTCCACTCATTTCTTTCGCTTTATTTCGGAATTTCTTTCCCTCGAAGTTGATCATTACCAACTTTATCGAGTCTGAAACCGAGTTCCTTGTAAATGATCCATCTTCATCATTTCTCGGGATTTCTATCCCGAACTGCTTGTCAGCAACGATTCTAGCATTCAGACCCTGATCTACCTGAAAAGGTAAGGCAATCAAGGGATGACCAAAAATGAGTCCTTCTATAAAAGAACTCCAACCACGGTGAGTCAAGAATGCACCCACCGAGTCATGGTCAGTATCTTCAACTGAGGTGCCCAACTCTTCCATACCATACCCCGATCCTTAACTCTCTCCTCGAACCCGTCTGGCAAGACCACCTCGTAGGATTCGCCAAACCCCGATGGCTTCCTCAACGCCCAAAAGAAGGGTACCCCAGATAATTCCAATCCAAGAGCTAACTCATGGAGTTGATCTTGACTCGGTGATACCTCACTCCCTAATGCAACGTAAACAACTGAAAGTTCATTTTGATCATCAAGCCACGCTTTGATTGAAACCCACGATTGACTGTTATCTTCTTTTACCTGGGGTGGCATTAAACCTACAGGAATCACTGGCCTTTTGTGAATCTCTTCGAGTAATTTCAACCAAATGGATTCAAACTCGTTGCAGTGTCTTATGAAAATAACCTCGGAACCATCAATTACCTTACCACCTCGATAAGAATCAGAAAATCCTGAGTCATTCGTCTGAGTTGCTCTGACAAGCCAGTTTGCTTCGTATCTTCGATAAGACAATTTTGTCTCAAATCGAATCCACTTTGGTGGAATCATGAAATCTTCTGCTTTTTTCCTTTCATCAGAACCGTTAATCATGGTCTCTGATGGTCCAAAGAAAGCTAAAAACCAAGCGTTTATGATCCTGAAATAGGCACGAGAAATTCCAAGTCTTGCTGCAACTGGAGGCAACCAGTATGGAGCAAAATCATAGAGAATCCAGTCTGGTAGTGAATTTTCCAAGAAACAAGTCAACTCAGCTTCCCTTCCATCAAATGCTTTCTTCAAATGAGGTATATATTCATTTTTTATGTCCATGGTTGCTTCTGCAGATTCAGGGAGCCCTTCAACTTTAGGTAATGGAATCTTAAATAGGGTTATGGAAGAAATTAAATGAGGAGGGATTTTTGGGAGGCGATCTATATTTCTTGGAGTAGAAACAAATGAGATTTTGTGACCTCTGTGAGCTATGAATTTGGAGAGCTCAAAGAACGGAATTATATGCCCAAAACCCAGCCATGGGAACATCACTACATGTAATTTGGAAGTTTTGGCCATGGTTCTGGATTCCATTGTTGCAGGAATTTTGACTAGTTTGGAATTGTACAGAGTATGAGTTGAGTGAGTGATTAGTATTATTTATTCACCCAATTTAAAGAAGCATCTAACAAGAGCACGTGCATTAGATTAATATTATTATTTCTTCCAGCTTAAAATAAGGATATAACCGGAGAATTATCTGATTTCGTGATTCTTTATGAAAATGGAGTACCTGACGTTGATACTTATAGAGATTAAAAGAATTTCTAATTCATATCTCCACACTAGAGAAATCTTGTGATCGAGACCCATTGACAAAGTAAAAACCACGTGTTTTCTTACTTTCTTGTCAAATCGTCTTTAAGTTTGTTGTTGGACCATTTTCTCACACAAACTAGAACTAAAAAAAATTAAAAATATGGAAAAATTGTGTGAGATACAATGGAGGTTTGACTATTGGCGGGCTAGATGGTCCATTTTCACGAAGACACCCAAAATAAATTCTTATGTATGGTTCATAAAAATTACAAATAAAATAAAGTCTAAGTCAATCAAGTCAATTCAACTGTCCAATTAACAAACATACTAATTTTTAATTAAAATATAAATATTAGGTTTGATCAATCTTTAACTGTAGGAGTCTTAAAGCTCAATTATGTAAATATCTCAATAATCCAATTAAAGTATATATATATTTTTTTGGTTCCTCCATAATACTTTAGGGCAATAACTGTTTGGTGAATTACTATCATCATCATCTTAATCGAATCTTGTCCCTTTCAACTTCGACTTTTTAGTCTTTCAAGCAACTAGTTTAACTTTTCAAATACGTACGAAGTATTAATAGATTTTATGAACGAAAGAAAATATATATAAAAAACAGAATTTAATTCTTTTAGATAGTTTATTTAAAAACTCTACCCATATATTTTATAAAATAGACATTACCCTTTCTCTGATTGTTGCGTTTCTTTCAGATGTATCTTGGATTAGTTGAATATTTGACGAAAGAGCAATCGTTGGACTTTATTTGTAAACTATCTATTCCTCAATAATCAAAATCCAAAGAAATATGAATTAGCTCATGCTTGTCTAGCCAAGCAGATAAACGAATGTACATCTTTTTTTATCTTTATATTTTTAGCTATAATATTTCACATTCTCAATCAAATTTATGAAGATTAACACACTACTTGTTATTTTTAGAATTCATCAAACCCGATAGTACCCATTTTATGAACGTATAATCACAAAATCACTCGATCATGATTTTCCTACCCTGAAGAGAAAAGTACTTCAATTTTTTGTCGATTGTGGACAAGGAGAGATGTGAACCCATGACATTATGGTTCATAGCCACTTGTTCTAATTCTCTGAGCTATAAGCCCCACCTGTTCCACAACCCCATACGCTTTCGCTTTTATGTGTCTATAAAAGTGTAATTATAGTAAATTTTTGGTCGATTTAATTATCAGGTGCTTCCAAGCACACCAATTTTCTATATATAAATCAAAATACAAAATGGAAGGCTTGTTCAATTAATGTAAAATGATTGAAACTTATGCTATTATCACAAACGCTTTGGGAAAGTCAAGTTGAAGTATTAAATCAATAAAATTTCAAACCACATGAATAAAAGCCGCTTTATAACACTTGACAGAAACATATGATGACCTTAATGCATTTAGAGATGCTAAAGATAATGTTTTGACATTATGAATTTGAGTTTTTGCTTGACATGATTATTTGTTACAATATATATCAATTATTAATAGAGTAAGTAAAATATTACAAAGTGAGTAGATATCTATTGATGCTATTTTTAGTTACTTGAAAGCACTTATTCTACTTTTGGAAATATATCATGAAATTAAATTTGAATGATACAATTATTGCTAAAGAAATTATTCGTAGAAAGAAGCATTTCGATGAAAATTTTAATGATGAGATAACACATTCAATTGAAAATTTTTTAAAAATTGATTATTTCTTATATATGTTGATTAGGCTCTTTCTTCACTTGAGTGAAGATTTGAACAATTTAAAAAAAATAAAAAAATCAAGAATGCATATGATAATTCTTTGCAGTATTGGTGTGATAAATTTGAAGAAATTTTTAAGCACGATGGTAATTTGATATTATTGGTGGTGGGGGTGGGGGTTTTAATTTTGGACTACAAACTTGAGAAATTATTTGACGATTGAATTGCTAAACCATATTAAAATGATGGACTGTTATTTTTCAAATTTATGGATTGCTTGTAGGATATTATCAACTAAGCTAGTTACAATTACATCTGTTGGGAATAGCTTTTCAAAGTGCAGTTGATAAAATCCTACATTTGATTAACTATGACATAAGAAATGTTGAATGGATTGGTCATTGTCTCTATTTATTGAAAAGAAGTTGTAAAAAATAAATTGAATATAATAGTATAATTGTTGATTTTCTATCAAAAGTATAGAAGATTAAATTTAATTTAGAAATTTGAAAACTATGAATTATTATTTATATATATGAGGACCATAAATGAAGTTAGCATAAGATCACTAAAATTTTAGGACTGGCTCTAGTGAGGTACGATACAAACATTCAACTTAAAGTCGATGATTATAACTAAAGAGAAATCCAAAGTTCATATGTTGTTTCAAGTTTGTTTTAGCCCCATTTTCTTTTGAGAATGTATTTTGAAATAGTAGACTGATAAAAAACGTGTAGTTAAAAATAAAATAAAAATTCTGAATTTACGTTTAATATTATTTTATTGAAGAATGTGAGGTTGAAAAGAAGAGAGAAAAATACTTTATATATAAATAATCGAGATAGGACTTCGTCTTCAATTTCTCTCTACCAAAGTAGGGTTTTGTCTTCAATTTTTTTCTATAAATTCTCTATTTGAGTCAAAAGAGGGTTGGAGCCTCTCTACGATATTAGGTTTTTTGGGTCTTCAATTTCTTCTATAAATTCTCTATTTGAGCTAAGAGAGGGTTGGAGCGTTTTTCTATGAGGGGATTTATTTGAGAGATTTGATACTGAGTGAAAGGCTAAGGGTGAAGTTTTGTTGTAAGGGAAAATTACATCTACAAAGATATTTAATATTTTTAATTCAAAAATTAGGTTTAAGGTTATCAGGTTATAATTCCATATAATAATAATAATAATAATAATAATAATAATAATAATAATAATAATAATAATTAAATTGACATACTCACACATATTATATCCACCCCATTCAAACTCTAAATCATTTTCTCCCTGCTCCCTCCCTATTCTTTCTTCTCTTCCTTCTCCTTTCACGTCTTTCACTTCAGCAAACCGTGCTGCCATTGGAGGAAAACTCCATTTCACTTCAAATCTATTTTCATTTATTCTTATTCATTCTCTTGCTACCTCTTCAGTCTTCCCTACTCTACATACATATCATTTCTTAATTGGAGCTCCGACTAGGGATCTAGAGGGCTAGCAAGAGATATGGCTACTGAGCACCATCTTAACTAGAGCTCTGGCAGCACACAACGGCTCGCTCATCCGTCATAGTAGACCAACTCCATTTTGCGTGATGCACAATGGACATAGGGAATGAGTTTGAGATTCATTACAATATTTTTTGAAACCAAATGCTTTCTGTAGTTTCAATTTTGGCTTTCAAAAATTTTCTATAGTTGGTGATGTTTATGGTGTGGTGGTGTTTGTAGGTGGTTTTTTGTAGTTTGCTTCTTGTTGTGGTCGTGCAGTGATTTTGGCTAGGTGGTGTCAACAATCGTGGCTTTGGGGATTTCTTTGGGTGGCAATTATGGTTGTGGTGTGGTAGATGGAGGGCTGGTGGTTGTGGTGGTGTTGATGGCGAGACTGAAACATTGGTGGTGGTGAGAAGGTAATGGTATTGACAATGATGGTGAGGTGATGCTGTTGACACGCTAAAAGTGCAGTCTAAATCGAATAGCTCAAAGAATGAAGCCCAACTGGGCAATTCAGGATAAAGGCCCAAATAGGGTTATTAATGAATGCAATGGAAGCCCACGAACGCGGTAACACCATCGTTCAAACTTGCAAGACGCCCAAGATCTGAGCGAATGAAGTGTCTTGCAGTCACCCAGAGTTATGACCCTGTTCTCGCCCAAACCTTCGAATCGCCCAGAATCTTAGCAAACATAAGATGGTATGGTTACCCAAAAGTGCAGTTATCGAAGCAATTATTGAGTAATATTGTCACGTTCCACGATTCAAGGAGTTCAGTTGAAGACGGTTGAACGACAAAGAGTAGTGGCAGCAGTTAGAGACGGCAGTTCCACGATAAGTTGGCCACCATGAAGAAAATGGGCAATTATAAAGCAATTAAGTAGTTTCTAAGCAGTTGATCACGAAGACATCATCAAGGGAATATAAAAGGAAGAAAAGACATAGAGCAAAGACCCCGAATCAAACACTCTCAAACAGAGAATATGTAATTTCAATTTCTTAGTTTAGACTTAAACATTTCTTTTCAGTACTCGTGTGCTTGCGCCCCTTGGAGGCATTCTGCTTAAGTTCCAATTGTAAAGTCAGCGTCAATAAAACACCCCTTTTTGGGACTTTGTTTCAAGAGATTTGTTCCTTACACAATCGTCTTATCCCTTTCTAATTATTAGCAACTACTCGCGCGAAATAATTTGGCACGCCCAGTGGGACCTTGGTGTTTGGTGTTGAAGATACAAAAGGTGAAACAATATGCCTCAGAAATCCGATAAGGAAGCAGCAAGTCAAGGAGGAGTCCAGTCTGTGATAGAGCAATATGAGGAGCAGCATAGCTCTCCACGAACAGATGGACAGAATCAAAGCAATCATAGTCGTTACGAACTAATGACAGAGTTGAGTCCTCGAACCATGCATGCATTACTCGAAGAACTCACACAAGATGTTGTTGAACAGGTAAATCTACGAAATATTCATAATATGGAAAGATTTACCCAGAATGAGAATACACATTATGACAACATGGCCAAACAACTGAATACTTTGAACAAGATAATGAATAAGTTAGTAGGCCAAAGTTGTCAGTCAGTCGTGCCTCTTGCAAACCACTTTCAAACTAGGACAATTGTGGGACATAATCCCCCAATCTAAGTTTAAATCAAGGGGTAGAACCACCTTTTGATCCCTCTACTTCAAACCAGAGGGGTGGTATAATACCAAATCAGAATAGTGGCATTAGTACATCTAATTTGGGGGGTAACCTAAATGTAAGAGATAATGTCCTAAATAATGGGCAGAATACCCCACGTGTTAATGATGGAATAAATGTTCAGGCTAATGGTAAAAATAGCCCAAATCATGGCAACTTTGTTGCCAACCAAGGACCAAATATCAAACCTCAAACAAATCAACCGGTCAACCAACCTGCAGAAATTCCATATGACCCCAACATCATGTTGAGGAATCAGATTATGGAAATCGAACAAGACCAGATGGCTTTTGGAGTACGTCCTGTCATTAGGCCGACTTACACAAAGCCATATCCTAATTGGGTAGACCAAGCATATCCATGACCTAAAGGGTATAAAGTGCCATAATTCTCACTGTTTACCATTTTAGGAGAGGTGTCTACTCTAGAACACATAGGGCGATTCACACTACAAAGTGGTGACGTAACTGATTACCATAAAATGAGGTTGTTCCCTAGTTCATTAATAGGAGTAGCTTTCTCCTGGTTCATCAATTTGCCATCAAACTCTGTTCAAACATGGCAAAAATTGGAGTAATTGTTCCACGCTCAGTTTTATAAGATTGAGTCTGAAGTTACTTTGGCCAATTTGGCGAATCTACGTCAAATGCCAAACGAATGGACAGAAGATTTCCTTCAAAGGTTCAAGACAGCAAGAAGTAAATATTTTGTACCTTTGCCCGAAAAGGAGTTTGTCAAAATCGCTCAAGGTTGTCTAAACTTTGATTTGAAGAAGAAGTTCCAAGACAAGGAATTTCCTGATCTTTTCTAATTGAGCGTTAACGTGATTAGGTATGAACGATTAATAAGAGAAGAAGAACAAATGAAAAATTCTAGCAAGGGGACTTATTATAGAGACTTAAATTTTGATGTTCATACCATTAATGACGAGTATTACGATCAAACCGAAATGTGTTTGGCCGAATTAGTTAAAAGAGACACATATACTTGTCCTATAATGGTTAAGCCTAGACCGTCGGACAAGGATGAGCCTATAAAAGATGAAAACATAAAGGCTAGAACTTTCTCGTTCGATGTAACCAAAGTTAACCTTATATTTGATAAATTATATTAGGATAAGCAAATAAAGCTGAGCGATAAGCAAAAATTGCCAAACCCTGAACAAGTTAAGGGTAAAAAATATTGTAAGTGGTATAATGCATGGTCACATTTGACTAACAATTGTTTGATTTTTCGCCATGTGTTACAGGATGCCATTGAATCAGGACGAATTACGTTCGAGGATAAGAGGAAGATGGCAATGGATGAAAATCCCTTTCCACAACCACTTGGAGTGAACATGGTGACGTCTGATTTCAAAAACAAGTTGTCAAAATTCAAGTTGGTTATAGATGATGGAGAAGAAGACCCTGGACCACATCCCAGTGTCTTTGAACGTATCAAAGGGAAGGAACCCAAAAAGGACGAAGACGTCCTATGTGCAAAATGCAAAAAAGAAGTGAGTGCAAATGCAGAGAAACCAGGGATATGGCAGCATTACTATCACCCTAGTTTTTTCCCAAACGCTCAGCCTAGTAGAGGGTGGGGTACATTGTTCTATAAGGGACCGCCTTTTGAGAGGCAGTTCGGGCCAGTAAATATTGGGAGAACATTCAGACCGCAACCTTGCCAACCAAATGTATGGCATTCATTCCAGTATATGGCTGGAAGGGCGATACCTTTCAGTGAGATGACTAGAACCCAATAAAGGCGTTTTCAACGGAACTATGGGCGAATGATGAGGCAACAATAGGGAATGCTATGTCCTAAGGCATCTAGACTACTCGAGGCAGCCAATCAAAATGTTCTCAAAGACAGTGAAGAGACTGGTACAGGTAAACCTATGGAAGAATTGCTAGAGACTTCTTCTAGGAGGTCGAAGTTTGAGCGAGACAGAAGGGATGGAGAAGATCCAGATCAGCCCCTTACTATTCAGTTTGGTACGTTACCTCCTGTCGTGGCTAATAACTATTTACTAGCTAATGAGTTCAAGAATAAAGAGAAGGGAGAATAAGAAAAGGAGGATAACGAAGAGGAAGCCTGCATCCTGGAATATAAAGAAGGTCAAACTTCTAGAGAGGCCTACAATGGTGAAGAAGATGATGGTATGACAGACATCGAAGAGCAAATCGATCTGGAAGCAGAAAGGAGAAGAAGAGGAGTATCGTACAATACTCTGTTGAAGTAACTACATCGAGAGGGAGTTCATGAAGTAGACTTATTGGGAGAACCATCTGGGCGTTCTTTCGATTATTACGTGCTGTATGGGACGCCCCAAAAGGAAGAAGAGAGTGCCTCGCTCTGAAAAGTATGGATCACCTCCAAGAATAATGCCTCCTCCCACAGGTTAGGTAACTGAAGAAGAAGCATTAGAAAGCAGTAAAAAGGAAATTAAGGAGACAGAGGCTCAGTGCGATATGCTGCATGTTGACTTATCACAAAAGGGTAACTCGACAGAGGACAAGTAGGAAGTGGAAATAGATGCTGCTGAAAATGTTATTTTTAAGCGACCAGTCATGAAATTAACCAAACACTTGAGGTCATTGTACGTTAAAACTCTAGTTAACGGCATACCCGTGGCAAAAGTGCTTGTCGATAATAAAGCAGTTATAAACACCAGTCCATCTAGGATGATGAGGAAATTCACAAAGACAGAAAGTGATATGATTCCAACGGAAGTCATCCTAACAAGTTTCAATGGAGGAGTAACTTCAGCTAAAAGGGTTATGCCATTGGACATAACTATAGGAACAACTACTAGGACCACAGTCTTCTTTGTAATAGATGGTCCCACTAGTTACAATGTGTTATTAGGAAGAGATTGGATACACGGAAGTCGCTATATACCCTCATCGCTCCATCAATACCTAGTTTTTTGGAATGACAAGGGTGAAGCAGAGGTGGTGCAGGTCGATCATATGCCTTTTCTCGTAGAAGCAAACTCAGTGGAAATGTTCATGTACGAAGAAAATTATGGACCCGTCAGAGTAGTCCAAGATGGAGAAGAAACTCAGATTGTTGCGTAGAGTGAAGAGCCGTTTTCGGTGGATGCACTCACTGAAATGTTCAGTCAAATGAGGCCAAATATAGTGGCCCTAGAGGAGCCAGTAATTGGCAAAAGAAGAATCAAGGAGTTTTGAATGAGTTCTAAGCAACAAAGACAAATGGCCGATATTCAGGCCTTCAAAGCCAAATTAATGGCTTTTAATAAAGAACGTAAAGACAAGGCGAATGAAGAAGAAGCCTTGGGAGCATTAAGAGACAAATTAGCAGTATTCGAGTTGGAACAAAGTGTTAGCCGAGAAGTCAACAAGGTGGATTGTTTAGAAGAAAAAGTGCCTACAAGGGAACTGGACGACGAAGTGATAAGGATCGCCAAGCCTGAATACGCTCAAGCACAAGACCCCCTGATTAAAGTGAATATTGGCAGTGAAAGAGAAGATCGTCCAACGTTCATCAGCCAAATGCTCGATCAAGAGGTTAGTGATAAATTAATCGCTTTATTAAAGGAATACAAAGATTGTTTTGCTAAGGAATACAAAGATTGTTTTTCTTAGGAATATGAACATATGCCTAGTTTAGATAGAGATTTGGTGGAACATAGATTACCAACCAAACTTAATTTTAAACCTCATAATGTACTCCCCGAAATTAAGGAAGAGATAGAGTGATTATTAAAAGCAGGCTTTATTAGAACGGCCAGATATGTTGAATGGTTGTCCAATATCATGCCGGTATTAAAAAAGAATGGTAAATTAAGGGTGTGCATAGACTTTAGGAATCTAAACATAGCCACGCTTAAAGATGAATATCCAATGCCCACGGTAGATTCTTTAGTAGACTCGACTGCAGGACATGTAATATATTCCTTCATGGATGGGTATTCAGGATGCAATCAAATTTATATAGCTAAGGAAGATATACACAAAACTGCCTTTAGATGCCCTGGGTCTCTAGGATGTTTTGAATGGGTAGTTATGCCTTTCGACCTGAAAAATGCAGGAGCAACTTATCAAAGGGCAATGAATTTGATTTTTCATGATATGATAGGCAAGTTTGTTGAAGTGTATGCAGATGATATAGTGGTCAAATCCATTAAAGAAGAAGACCATTTTGAACAATTGAGATGTTCATTTGAGCGAATGAAGCAATATAAACTAAAGTTGAATCCCTTGAAATGTGCATTTGGTGTTAATGTAGAGAATTTTCTTGGTTTCTTAGTACACAAAAGGGGGATTAAACTTGATAAAAATAAAGCGAAGGCCATTCTAGAGGCCAAACCACCTAATAACAAAAAAGAATTGCAAAGATTTCTAGGCTAAGTAAACTTTTTAAGACACTTTATTTCTAACTGTGTAGGGCGAACTAAAACTTTTTCGCCACTTTTAAAGTTGAAAAATCAGGACGAATTCGTCTGGAAAGAAGAGCATCAGAAGGCTTTTGAAAGCCTAAAGACATATTTATCAAGTCCACCAGTGTTGGTGTCACCAATCCAAGGACAGCCAATGAAAGTGTATGTATCGGCTGAAAAAGAATCAATAGCTGGAATGGTCGCGCAGGAAGACCAATTTGGTGAAGAAAGGGCGATTTACTACTTGAGTAGACGGTTAACAAAATGTGAATGTAATTATTTTTCCATTGAAAAATTATGTCTTGCATTGTATTTCACATGTACAAAATTAAGGGCTTATTTACGGCCGGTAACCGTTTATTTAATTTCTAAAGTAAATTTGGTTAAGTATATGTTCTCTCGCCCTATTTTGCACCAAAGGGTAGGCCTTTGGACATTAGCTTTATTAGAATTCGAAGTACAATACATACCCCAAAAGTCAGTAAAAAATCAGGTTTTGGCTAACTTTCTGGCTGATCATCCATGCCTTGATATGCCTGAAGAAATTGAGTTAGAGATTATTTCATTTGAATTAAAACCTTGGGTTTTATATTTCGATGGATCGAAAACCTCTAAAGGTGTAGGAGTAGGAGTAGCATTGATAAATTCTTTAGGGATTTGTTACAAATTCGCATTCACTTTGGACAGGATGTGCACCAACAATCAAGCCGAATACGAAGCCTTAATCGTGGGCCTAGAATTAATGATAGAGATGGGGGTAAATAATGTGATCGTTAGAGGCGATTCTCAATTGGTAATTCACCAATTGATTGGTGATTTTAAATGCTAAAGTGATTCCATTATAAGTCAGTATGAAATCGCCTAAGAGTTGTTGGAAGAATTCGACCAAATAGAGCTTCAATGTATTAATAGAATATATAATGACGTAGCAAATGAATTGGCCCAGATGGCCTCAGGGTACTCAAATGTTTTAAATTGGAAGTCTACTTATGAGTATGGAACAATATTACCCGTGGTCCAAAGAAGGGCGAGAACGATTAAAATTCATTGCATACAAGATGGAGATGCAATAGAGTGGAGGACAGAGATTAAAAGGTTCCTTAAAGAACCTAATATAGGAAATAATAAAAAAATGAAGTTGCGTTTGCTAAACTATACACTGATAAATGAAGAGTTGTTTAAGAAACACTCTGATGGTATATTGCTAAAATGTGTAAGTTTGCAAGAAGTCAGGACGATCATGGCTGAAGTGCACGAAGGGATATGTGGAGCTCATCAAGCTTGCCAAAGGATGGGATGGTTAATTATTAGGAATGAATATTTTTGGCCAAAGCTGGGACAATCATGCGTTCAGTATGCAAAGAGTTGTCTAACATGCCAAAAGCATGGTCCAATACAAAGGGCACCAGCACGAGAGATGATATCTATTATCAAATATTGGCCATTTAAGGGTTGGACGATAGACCTGATAGGGAATATTTACCCCCTATCGTCCAAGCAATATACCTTTTTTTATAGTTGCAACTGATTATTTCACTAAGTGGGTAGAAGCGATACCTTTAAAGGAGATCACCCAAAAGAATATTATAGAATTTATCCGTGATCATATTATTTATAGATTTGGAATTCCACAAACTTTGATGGTAGATCACGGAACATTTTTAAATGAGGATCAAGTGAATAAATTCTTGAGCGAGTTTGGAGTTAAATTAGTGAATTCCACACCATATTACGCTCAATCCAACAGACAAGCAGGATCTTCTAATAAGATTCTAAAAAATATCATAAGGAAAATGATAGATGAAAATACCAGAAATTGGCATGAATGTCTAAACAAGGCCTTATGGGCTTATAGGACGTCGCCTCGGTCAAGTACCAAAATTACTCATTTCCAACTTACTTATGGACAGGAGGCCATTTTGCCTATGGAAATCAACGTGCAATCGATCAGAGTGTGTTTGTAATATAAGTTAAGTGGTGATGAGTATACGAATCACTAGTTCAAAACTTATTGGAGTTGGACGAATTAAAATTGGACGTCCTAGATAGATTGCAAGTTCAAAAACGAAGGATGGCTAAGTTTTATAATAGAAAAGTTATAGTCAAGTCGTTCAGCCTGGGTGAATTGGTTTGGAAAACAATATTCCCTTTGGATAGGAAAGATTCAAAGTATGGCAAGTGGTCGCCCAATTGGGAAGGACCATATAAAGTAAATAGTGTGTTGCCTAATGGAGCCTATCATTTGGAAGATTTAGATGGCACCAAGCACATGAGATTCATTAATGGTAAATATTTGAAAAAATATGTTCCTTCCTTATGGGAAAGTAAACAAATAAAAGTGTAATCAAATCGCGTTAAACGATCGTAAATAAAAAAGGGCCAGAGCGAAATACGCTCAAATAAATTCCTTTGTTATCAAACGTTTATTACAAAGTTGCAAGATACAAAATACTAAATGCTCTATAAGTTACAATTGAGATCAAACTAATCTTTAGGTCTATCGTCAAGTAAGAGGGTGAACTGGCCTTGATTGTTATCCTGATCGCTCTGCTGCAAAGGCAAGCAGAGAGGCCAAGAAGCACTCTCAGCAAGCAGAAGGGAATAAGAAGCACCCTCACATCGTCTTCCTAAATGCATCGTTGCAATAACGGGCAAGGAGGCTGAGAAGCACTCTCAACAAGCAAGGTGGCTTGTAGGCATCCTCAAAAATTGTCTTCCATCATCGAACTCCTTGTAAGGAACATGGAGACGATGGGAAGAACTTTGTTGGCCAAAGAATATTTTCTATATCTCCCATACCAAAGGTGACATAAAAAAAGATGACAAAATGGGCAGATCAAATGATCTATTTCCATGAAAGACGAAGGTTTTGGATCGATTGTCAAAATGCCAAACAATGGCAGCAAATTGGTTTTGAAGAAGAGAATGGAAATGAAAATGACAAGTGTGGAATATAAATGCATTTATAGGGGCTTGAAGGTGAAGAGACAGAATATGAACAGCCACATTCGTGCCTAGTTGGAATCAAATGGCCCGAAGTCTTGGGAAAAGAGTCAGAAATACCAAGAGAAAATGTGCGTTAATCTTAGCATAAAGTAGTTAAATGTTTAGGGGTTGACGATTAATGACAATGTCAATAAATACACAAGAAGACAAATTAATTGTTCATTAATGATAAAGGTTGCTGATACGTTCATAATTATCAATGGACATCAGTACAAGGTTACAAGAGGAAAGTTAACACGAAGTTACAAAAAGAAAAGTTAAGGCATTATATGTCTTAATTTCAATTCGCCCCTGACCGAACGAATTCTTTCCCTAAGTCTCCCCTAATCCTCGCTCTTCCGAGAAGAAGTGATATCCAATTCAGCTACAAAATCAACATCAACTTCCAGCTTCTTGTACTGCTCAACCAAAGACTTGGTTCACTCAATTCCTTGGGAGGCATTACGCTTTTTAGCAGCCATTCTCGCCTTGCAGTCGTCCATCCTTGCTTGAAGCTCCTTCATCTGTGCAGCCAAACTGGTCATCAAAGAGTTTTCAATCATAATTTCGGAAGAGATTTCTTTCAATTCGTCCCCAGCTTTGTTGATCTCCAGAAGCAAAGACTCTCTTTCAGATATAGTACGAAGATATTGAGTACTCTTGGCCTTCAGTTCAACATTTTTGACCAGCAAGGAGAGAATCTCGGAATGGACAACCTTCAACGTCGCTTTAAAATCAGCAGAAAGATTGAGCGACGGAAGTGTCAGTACTTGCGCCAACTTCGCACTCAAATGCTCAAACTTATCCTTATGTTTGGCAACACTAACCTGACCGATGTCCATATCCATAAAGGACACATACTCAAATATCGACTGCTTGAGGAATTTCATATCTTTCTCTGAAAAAGCAGAAAGACGATCGGTTGAAGCAGGGATAGACGTCTTGACTTGCCCCCAGGAAGTGAACAAGTCCTGGAAGCATCCTGCAAAGAAAATTGCCAACATTGAAGGTTTTCACTACAATAAACAAAGTGGAAGTAAAAGTGAAGCAAAGATGACATCATCAGCAATCTTGGGAGATAGCATATCCCCAGCCAAATCTACCACCTGTGGCTCCACCACTTGTGAGGACTTCCCTTTGTCTGGGCTAGAAGACTTTGCCACAACGAGCAAACCCATGGGAGCATCTGCAGAACTCAAAAAGCAACAAATCAAAAACCAATAGCACAAGCCAAGGTAAAACATCAAAAAAATGTATTACCTTCTGGTTCGACGTTTGAGGGGTTGACGCCCTGGGAAGAAGGTGGCTCATCCATTGGTTGTGATGAAGATTCTGGGATTGAAGGTTTCTCTTTAATCGTAGTCCCTTCATCAACTGGTTTGGATAAAGCAGTCTCAGTAGAGGATGATGGAGCAGGAGTTGCCAACACCAAAGCCTTCAAAGGAGAGGTTGAACTTTTCTAAGAAATCCAAATAAACCATCAGCACATAGAAAAGTTTCAAGTATAGAAAGGTATACTTGTGAGTAAACTAATTTAATTACCTTTCTCTTGATGATGAGAGGAGTGTCATCATCATCATTCTCCAAAATGGGAGATGCTGAGGCTGGCCGTTTGCGGCTTGGGGCACTCTTAGCTACAGTGGGCTTAGCAGGAAGAGAAGTAGATGGACGAACAAACTGTTTAGAACGAGCAGGGGAGGAAGGACTCCTAATGGACACAGGGGTGACCAAAACAGGAGAAGTAGAAGAAATATTTGGCTGATCCAGTGAATGGAAAGCACGATTGGCATTAGTTGCAAACAATCTGCGCTTCACTGATGGCCAGAGTTGTTCAAAAAAGATATGGATGGCATGGCTAGGATTGAAGGGGGCTAATGAAAAGTTACTCGTCAAAAGAATATTGCGAGCATCTATAGCTTCTGCCTCTGCCTTATTAATGGTGTGGAAGCGATCTATCAAATTTCTAGAATAACAAGGGGGAATAGGCCAAGTTTGGCCAAAACCAAGTTGACGAGCAAAAAATTGGGGAGCATAAATATCATGGAACAACTCTCTCCCGATCAAAAACTGAACCCAAACGAGCAGAGAGGTGCTCGCACTGTCCAGGGTGGATGGGGGTTGCACATAATCTGGAGTTAAAAAGGGAGGAAAAGGAAAGAAAGAAGGAATTGAATCCAAAGTATAAAAGCATGAAAAGATGTCCCTTCTGAACATATTTACAAGGCTCAGTGGGTCAATAACTAGCCCATAGCAGCTAGCAGAATGAAGGGACAAGGATAGAGTACCAAGTGATGGAAAATAGGCTCTCAACCACATTTGAGTGAACCAAAGAGGCCCACTGCCAGTGGAAGATGCACCATTCTTCAATTGGAATTGGAGAGAAGCCATGCCTCTATAGAGGGTAGCCAAAAAGAAAGAACACAAATTCAGAGGCCTACCACGCGCCAATTCGTGAGCTATGGGTAAATAACTCATAGAAGGCTTCATGCTTGGCACACACAGAATATATTTACAAAGCCAAATCTGAAGAAAGGCCACACGCTCAGCATGGGAAAGCTCAACGGTCGAGTGATTATAACAGCTTTGCAGGCTTGAATAGGATTCGGTGAGTTTTCTGCCAAATTTTGGGACGACACCAGAAATCAAAATACCAGAGAAAATAGTATCGCCCAAAGGTGGCAGATTTACTAGGGCCCCAACATCCCTTAAAGTAATGGACATGGGACCAAGAGGGAAAATAAAAGTATTATACTCAGAGGACTAAAAACTTAAAGCAATGGAGAAAAGCGCTGGATCAAAAATATGAGGTTGGAGAGAGATTTCTAACAAATTAGAAATCCTAGCACTATCAAAAATTGCCTTTGTAGGACCATGACCCACAAGGCGAGCATGCCATCTACGGAAAACAACATCAGATTTAGGCCAAGTGCGAATACCTCTTTCGCGAAGCGGCCTCAGCGGCAAAGAGTTCAGAAACGGAGGGCCTTGAGTACAAGGGAACAGCTGGCCCATCGCCACTTGTTCGATGGCCTCGACATTGTTGAATAAAGGACCTAGATAGAACTCATTGAGTTCAGCATTGGCTGGTGCAAGGAAGTTTGGAGTTATATATGGCCGAGTGAGGATTTTCTGGAAGTCTTTGAAACTGAAAGAGTCACCAGATTGGGTTTGTGAAGCAGCTATTGAGAACGAAATAAGGCTTTGTTGAAGTTTGTTTGAGAAATGTAGCAGAGAAGCAAGAAGATGAACAGTAATATTGTAAGAGAGAAGCGCAAAACAATGAGACGTGATTTAATAGTGCGATGAAATGGCGTGTATTTAGGGGTATAAGGGTTTGCAACGTCGTTGGAGAGAGATTTCTAACAAATCAGAAATCTTAGCATTATCAAAAATTGCCTTTGTAGGACCATGGCCCACAAGGCGAGCATGCCATTTACGAAAAACAACATCAGATTTAGGCCAAGTGCGAATACCTCTTTCGCGAAGCGGCCTCAGCGGCAAAGAGTTCAGAAACGGAGGGCCTTGAGTACAAGGGAACAGCTGGCCCATCGCCACTTGTTCGACGGCCACGGCATTGTTGAATGAAGGACCTAGATAGAACTCATTGAGTTCAGCATTGGCTGGTGCAAGGAAGTTTGGAGTTATATATGGCCGAGTAAGGATTTTCTGGAAGTCTTTGAAACTGAAAGAGTCACCAGATTGGGTTTGTGAAGCAGCCATTGGGAACGAAATAAAGCTTTGTTGAAGTTTGTTTGAGAAACGTAGCAGAGAAGCAAGAAGATGAACAGTAATATTGTAAGAGAGAAGCGCAAAACAATGAGACGTGATTTAGTAGTGCGATGAAATGACGTGTATTTAGGGGTATAAGGGTTTGCAACGTCGCGCCTTTTCAGGCTATGGAAGAAAATAATGATTGAAATTTTTGGGAAGTTCGAATGTTGCTGGGAAACACAAAGTGAATATGGCAAAAAATTAATAATCGGTATTAATTCTGCCATATTGGGGGGTAATTGTTGACATGCTAAAAGTGCAGCCCAAATCGAATAGCTCAAAGAATGAAGTCCAACTGGACAATTCAGGATAAAGGCCCAAATAGGGTTATTAATAAATGCAGTGGAAGCCCACGAACGCGGTAACACCATCGCCCAAACTTGCAAGACGCCCAAGATCTGAGCGAATGAAGTGCCTTGCAGTCGCCCAGAGTTATGACCATGTTCTCGCCCAAACCTTCGAATCGCCCAAGATCTTAGCAAACATAAGATGTTATGGTTATCCAAAAGTACAGTTATCGAAGCAGTTATTGAGTAATATTGTCACGTTCCATGATTCAAGGAGTTCAGTTGAAGACGGTTGAATGACAAAGAGTAGTGACAGCAGTTAGAGACGGCAGTTCTACGATAAGTTGGCCACCATGAAGAAAGTGGGCAATTATAAAGCAATTAAGCAATTTCTAAGCGATTGATCACGAAGAGATCATCAAGGGAATATAAAAGAAAGAAAAGACATAGAGCAAAGACCCCGAATCGAACCTCTCAAACAGAGAATATGTAATTTCAATTTTTTAGTTTAGCCTTAAACATTTCTTTTCAGTACTCGTGTGCTTGCGCTCCTTGGAGGCATTTTGTTTAAGTTCCAATTGTAAAGTTATCGCCAATAAAACACCCATTTTTGAGACTTTGTTTCAAGAGGTTTGTTCCTTACACAATCATCTGATCCCTTTTTAATTGTTAGTGACTACCAGCGCGAAACAGATGCATTGTTTCATTAACGGTGGTTGTTGTGACCAATTATATGCATTGTTCCGTTGGTGCCATCACGATGGTTTTTTGGTAGTGGATGTTGGTTTGTTTTAGATTGTTGTATTGTTGTCGGGAGGTGGGGACGGTAGTGTTGGCGATGTACAACTGGAGGTGGTAGTTATAAGTGTTGGTAGTGGTAATAAATTATTTAGTTGATTGTGATCAATAAATAGATGAATTGTGATCAGTAAATGATGTGTGATAAAAATTTATTAATCTGTAACCAATAATTTGATAAATTTTTATCATGCAATAAGTTATGGCTCATAAAATTTGTGACTATTAATTTTTTGATTTGTGACTAATGAACAAATTATGACCTATGAAATTTTTAATCTGTGACCATAAAATAATTTGTATAATTTGTGACCTACAAACTCTGTGATTTATAATCGAAAAATAATATGCAATCAATAATATGTGACAAATACATAAGTTGTAACCCATAAGTACGTACTTGTGGCTATTAATTGTATAATTGTGATATTAATATATGTTAATAAAATATTTTAAATTATTTATTTATCACCTAAAATTTAAATTGACCATAGTTAATACCTGAAATGTGAACTGTTGTAATCCTTTGAACTATACAAATTGTGCCCAAGTGTGAACATCGGCCTTTAATGCTAAACCTTGACCAAACAAGCCTGGCGTTCGTCATGATTTTTGCGGCTTCTGCAAGTTATTTGGTTGTTTTGGGCCTAGTAAACTTTACCATTAATATTCCTCAACGTATTGCTTTAAATGAGTAAACATGTCTTAAATTACAAAATACTATGATGTAAACCTTCTAAATTATCGTATATTCACGAAAATATTTATTTTCTTCAAATATTAGGTGCGGACCAACCTAGCTTCATAGAACACATACAAGGATAACGAATTTCGATAGTATTTCGAATTGGAGAATGATTGCTCAAACTATAAAAGAATGTTCAGAATCAATTTACTGAATTTTAAAGGTTGGAAGCAATTTCACGCAAGGGTAGAAATTGGTGGGAATCACATCGGAAAAATCTTGGAGGTGGATCATAAATAGAATAAGACTGAAAATTTAGAATCAGGCATATGAAAAAACCAGGGTGAAAATTAAAGGGAAAGTTGAAATAGCTTACTAGCAAAATATTGAAATCTTTATGAGACATGCTACAACTACAAGTACACTCCCTTTGACAGCAATTATGACAGTCCTCTCACATAAGGGAGTGGGGCCAGTGATTAAAATAATCGTGAGTCCCACGTCTTGTGAGCGTGCTGTAAATATGAAGTACTTGGTATTGTACATATATCATTTCTCAATTTTTATACCCGCAGTGCCCTAGAAGTTAAAATAATGTAAATTTTTCTACAAAAGTGAAAAAGTAATTCACTGCACAAAAACCGTGTGTGCACTTCCCTAACTTTTTATATATGTTTTTGGCCATTAAACAGGAAAAAAAAATTTGGAGCATTCAAGAAACATCGGCCATTAAACATTGTCAAATGAAAAAATTAAACAAAGCCAGTTGGTACACACACATAAATAATTTAAAATTCTCGTCCTGACCCATTTAAATAGAATAATTCAGCTGTTCACATGGCCTATATAGGCCAGACACATGCCAAGGTAAGTGAGCGGGGGTGGGTGATTATTTAAAAAAAAAAAACTTATCCCCCCTTTACATATGTGAGTGGCTTGTACAATCCTGTGAAATAGTAGCCTATATAGCCAGCTCGATTCATTTAAATAAGCAATTCACTGTGCCAAAACCCTGTATGCAAGTAAAATGACAAGGCTCAGTATCAACTTCTCGCAGCATATGGATAAAAATACTTTGTTCCATTATTTAGAAAGTGACTTGTGCATATGGATCAAAATATGTACAAAATTCTGAATCATCTGCTATTTTGATCCCTTGGACTAATATTTTGTAAAAGACATTATGAATTAATAATCGATTATTCGTATGTTTTAATCTATGACAATAACATAAAATTTCATGATCATATAAGATGTAACATATTGTATACTTGATGATTCGAGTATAGTGACACAAATTTTGTAACGTGATAAAAATATATCATTCTTGATTGGAACATAAAGTTGGACGCTTTATGTTGATAAAATTGAATTGTTTATATTGAGGTTTATCTAGATCTTGAGAATATGAACAATGATGTGTTTGACACATATTGATCGGGACCTCATAGATGACTCATTTGTGACCGTGAGGAATAAGATTCTACTAGATCATCGAACGAGTCACCTAAATCCTGAGCGAATAATGTGCCTTTAATGACTAGTTCATGTTCTTTAAGGTACTGATGAGTGAAGTCATAATTAGAAGATTGATCTCGGTGATTTGGAAATCGGGGCGAAACAATTAGAGATCATATACTTGTAATAATGAAATCCCTTAATCATCATGATCAGACAATCGTCACTTAAGGCATTTTCTATAGGCATTTGAACTGAGCTCAATAGTCCAACGATGGGATTGTTGAACTCTATGTTGTGATTAGTTCACAACGGATTTGTTTTATGAAAGTGGGATCGGGGGGTAATAGATGTTGAAAGGGGCAAAATGACCGGTCATTTTGCCTATTTCAACATATTGATGGTCAAACAAGGGTTGACTTGTGAAATGATGATTGAAGGATGCAATTTTAAATTTTTGCTTCCATAATTATCACTCGATTCGAGAATGCAATTTTGACTTTTTGGTAAAGTAAGTCAGGATTAATAGATTTATCATAATTGGTCAAGAGTTGACCAAATTAAAAACACCTATTGAAACTTGTGTCTTATGAATACGGTTAGGTGCCTCTCTTGGCTCTAGGCAACTATGAAACTCTAATTGAGTAGTATAAATATACCCCTTCTAGGTACATTTTCTCAATATTAGGGTTAGCCTCATTTTGTCATTTTCCCTAGAAGGTAGACACTTAAAGGTAGAGAACAAAGGAAAAGATCTAAGGGAGGAAGCTTTGGTTAGAAAGTTGGAAGGCCATTAAAGCTCCTTCAAGGGTATAATTTTACCCTTATGTGGGAGGATTTTAATAACAAATCCAATGACCTCTAGGTGATCTAAGATCTATTATTCATTTGGATTTAATCTTCAAAGGAAAAATAAATTTCTTACGTTGATTAAATCTAATAACCAACATCATCTACTATAATGTAAAACAAACAAAGGAGGAAATAAAATACCTATGAAAAAAAAAAAGCAAAAATATCTAAAGAAGAAAGTTGGTTACTTGCCTCACATTTTTTTGAATATTTTGCTCTTGTTACATCAAAAGGCTATTCTAACCAACTTCCAAGAGGCAGGGTAAGAGAACATTATAACACTATATATCCAAACAGGTCAACTCTCAGCCATTCAACATTCAACACAGCAAAGAGAAGGTTGACTGAAGTGGATTCTCTCTTCCATAGTAGATCAGTGATGCGTGCAAGTTTCTCTTTCAATATAGTACTCTAATGAATTTTGGTAGGAACGAGTGGCAGAAGAGAGGACTCCCCTTTAGAGAAGCCCAAACTGAGTACCCCTCTTTGAAAAGTTATTCGGGCTTGAAGTCTTCCTTTGAAATTCTATTATTTCTTGGAAAAGGAGAAAAATGGTCATTCCTTAACCATCCTTTGAAATAACAAAAAGGAGAATTAATATGACTCATATTCCTCTACTTATGCTCGGTGGATCGATGACATCCCGACCTTGATTTCTTAAGTGTGCTTGCCCTGTCCAGAAACTAAGCTACTTTGTCTCTTTCACTACTCCAAATGCACGAACTTCAACCTAGATTATAGATATACAAATTCAAATAACCATTTCAAAGAATCCTGATGAGCTTATACTTATTGATGAGGACATCTAGTTTATTTATTTTAGTGACATCCAGTTTATTCATTTAATTTTGGTTGGACTATTGTTTTGTTTATTTTAGTTAGGTTATTTTTATGGACTTGTGTAATGGGCTTGTTTAGTACTACTTAAAAAATAAAAAAACAACAACAAATTTTTTTTTATTTGGTTGCGTGCTTGTGTGGGTTGGATAGTCTGACCGGCAATGATGATCTAAATTAAGATTTAGTGTTAATTTATGAACTGTGGATATGTTGCATGCTAGAGTGATTGAAGTTTAACTTTGCAAAACTTGATATTATACGCACACTAGAACTGAGTTTGACATTATGATGAAATGAGTTGTTTCATGCTCTTGATAGGTGAATTTAGTTGAACATAGGTGCTTTACCCAAACTATACTAAACCAAACGCCGGATATTGGTTTGGTGTTGTGACTTTGAAGCAGTTTGTAAATTTAATACGGTGATCTCCATTCTCGATGTAAAAAGCTAGATTATATACTTTGAAAGTATATGGTTCTGCCGGTAGTGGAAAGCCAGTCCAGTATCGTATATCGGCGTTTGGTCCAGCAAACTTCCACCTGAGGACAGATGTCATCAACATGTTCCAAAATGCGCTACAATTTTTTAGGAAAGCTACAGAGAATCCCAACGCTCATATATCAAGATTTCTGGACATGTGCGTAATAATTGAGTATCCAAGAATTTCAAGCGAAGCAATTAGACTAAGACTCTTCCCATACATATTGAGGGATTCAGCAAGGGAATAGTTAGACACTTGCCCACCACAAAGAATCACAACATGGAACCAATTGAGTCAAAAATTTCTTAGCAAATATTTCCCACCAAAAAGGATTGCAAAGCTAAGGGATGAGATCACTACTTTTCAGCAAATGGACTCAGAATACTATTCAGGGGCTTGGAAACGATACAAGGTTTTACTCGCCAATGCCCACAACATGGATTGCAAAAGTGGCTTCAAGTACAATACTTCTACATTGATTTGAACCCGATTAGCAGGGCTAACGTAGACTCTGCATGCGATGGTTCTATAATAAAAAAAATAGCAGATCAGGTATACCAAATCATGGAGAATTTAGCATTCACTATTGCACTGTGGCCTACTGAAAGAAGAAGTGTAAAGAAAGTAGCTGGGATACATAAGGTGGATCCATTAACAACAATCTCAGCACAACTAGCAGCTTTAGCTAAAATGGTGGATCAGATGAATGCCATTCAAATAGTCAAACAAAAATGCAAGCACTGTGGAGGAAATCATGAAAGTATTGATTGCACCGTGGGTAGTACTTTTGCTCAATCACTAGAGAATGTAAATTATGCTTAAAATTTTCAAAGACAGCAACACAATCAAAATCCTAACACCTACTACCCAGGCTGGAGAAATCACCCAGGTTTTCAATGGAGCAACAATCAGGTAGCTCAAATTGCGCCGCAGTAGACTACACCGTCAGGGTTTCAGCAGGCTGAAAATAAGTCTTCATTGGAAGCTCTTGTTACTAAATTGGCGGAGATCTCTACTCAACACATGCAAAGAACAAATAAGACTTTACAAGTTTAGGGAGCTGCTATCAAGAATTTAGAAAATCAGATGGGACAAATAGCAAAAGCACTTTCAAAAAGACAGCAAGGAACACTATCAAGCGACACGGAAACAAATCCTAAACAGCAGGTAATGGCAGTAAAAGTTATGGAGAGTGGGGAGATTGAGGTAATCACTACACGCAGCGGTGTTATCTTAAAACCTGATGCCCTAAAATCATCTGATTTGGGAGTCATCGGCCTAAAACTCGCTACAGGGGTCATTTAGAAAGCAATCAGAGATGAAGTTTCCATTGAAACAAATAATAATAATTGTTCTCTTCGAAGTCTTTATGACTTGGGTTATTAAGCCTGTAAGGGTATTTAAAAACCTGGTGTCCTAGAGTCGTCTGACTTGAAAGTTATCGGCCTAAAGCCTGCTACACAGATCATCTAGAAAGCTTAAGGGAGTGTGCAAAAAAAAAAAAAATAAATAAAAAATAAACAAAAAATAATAACAATCATAATCATAAATTGCATTAAATGCCTTGTTAAGTCTTAACACTTGTTCGATGTAATTTGACTTTCGATGAAGGATAATTAGCCTAGTTGAGTCTTGCAGTCGAAGCAATCAAATAATTGGAGAATCCTTATTCATTGATGTGTTGACTTGCAACTAGTGACATCCACCCAAATTGGAGATGGTGAGGACAGTAATGAAAAACTTATCTTAGATCACACGTTGGGGAAATAGTGAAAAAAAAAGTTTGGGGGTATGTGAATCTTACGAGAGATGAAAGGATAAATTTGACCATAGAGAGTCGAAAATTGGATATACTTGTGAAGTCATTAATGTCTACCTAGTTCTTCACACACACACGTTGATTTTGCATTAAAAAAAATGGATATTGGTTTGGTGTTATGACTTTGAAGCAATCTGTAAATTTAATACGGTGATCTCCATTACCGATGTATAAAGCTAGATTATATGGTTATTTTACATAGAAATTTTTATACAAAAAGAATTAACTTTTTATCCCTAAGTTTAGATAACTTATTTTTTAATTTTCAATCTATAAATTGTTTTTTATTATTTCTTACAATATTGCCCAAATAAACGACATACTTAATATAAACTTTCATTCAATAAAAATTAAAAATATTTATTTTGACAGTTACTTTTTACATAATTAAATTTACTTTACAGTAATTTTTTATACTTAACAATTCATGCTCTAACGTCGAATAATACCTAGGTCATCTCATTCTACATTAAAAAAATCATAGATGCGAGAATTAAGGAGCTGATCCACTTGGCCGTACGTACATTGTGTACGGCTCTATGTACCTTATAGTGACACACGATTTGGGGAGTAATTAATAATACTTTTCTAATTAACTATGTATTACTGGAAAAATTAGTAAAAAAATTTTTTTACACGACTACTCGTCAATGGGGTTTGAGTCGTCTCTTTCGCTTTTCTTTTTTTCTTTTTTTGTTTTTATCTACAGTCATAATCCATTTATTAAGTTTCGATTGACTGGTCACATCATCTGGTGACTCAATAGTTACACAACTCTTTTTTTTTTTTTTTTTTTATATACGGCATGATATCGAGAAAACCAACTAAAATAGTCATTTTAAGCATAGCAAAACATATTGATAATTGTTGTGTTACTAATTTTTTTCTTTGTGTCAATACTATCGAGAAAAGCAACTAAAAATATCGCTTTTAAGTTCGTCCAAACATATTGATACATTTATATTAATATTTTTTTTTCCTTGTCCCATCTAATTAATTGTAGGCCATTATGATCAAATCAAACAACTGCATTTAAGAAATTCAGGGCCCACATGCATGTGTAATTGAGTGGTAACTAGTCTCTTCGTAACATCTAATTCAAAGCCTTAGGTTAATTGCTTTTAAATCTAATCAGTTATGTATAATTTGTGATGTTCTTGTGTTGTTAAATATTTTTGATAGAAAAAATAATTTTAGAAAACGCATGGCCTAATGGCCTGCCCTTTAAATAGAAGAAAATAATATTGAAAGCGGGCAACCTCAATTATCTTCCAGATTTTCATCAGACCAGGGTAATTTTAATTTGTATAGAGTGCAATGAAGCCATTTTGAGTAGGCAACATTATTTAAAAGTTCAACGAAAGAGTAGGACCATGTTTGAAAAGTGCAAAAAGCAAAAAAGTCTCAATGTAACCTTCCAATCTAGTTGTCTTCTAACCCTAACGCAACGTCACGTAATATACTTTTACTGTTTTTGCGATTTTAATTGATTCCTATATTATTTAATGCGAACTTTGGAATGGAGCTAGAAAAGCAAGATTAAATGGGATAACTTAAGTGAAATCTTGAATTATAACACTTTTATTTATCAGATTAAAAGTTTTTAAAAAATAATATAGTCCAACACACAACATAAATTATTTAATTTTGTATAAATTTAGCCATTAGTTTAATTAAATAGAATTCTCTCTCTCTCTCTCTCTCTCTCTCTCTCTCTCTCTCTCTCTCTCTCTCTCTCTCCAAATTGGTAGTTCAAATAAAATTAGAATTGTTAGTTTTGATACTTAATAACACAATCCTTATAGAATCGATACTAATTATTATATTACTTGTGCAATTCGTACACTTGCAAAATCAATTAACATTAGGCTTTGCTCTTATTTGCCTCTTAATTTTCATTCTTAGAATACTCAAATGTTAAAACTGTTTGTGAGAGGATTAACGACTAAGATACTCTGGTATTAATTATTAATTATGTGAAGTTAAATTTGTATTTGAACGTAAATACCAATGATAAGGTTAAGATAATTTACGACAACAATCTCTGGAGTGGAAAGATTTACTTTCCGTGTTAATTAATCGTAGGAATTATTATTTGGGATACCAAAAAATATTACTGTCAAAGTGTCAAATGTATTTGATCAAAAATAATAAATAAATAGAATTATGAATTTAATGTTAAATAAATTTATGTTCAATGCCTCTTTGTATACCATTTTACATAGAAATTTTTATACAAAAGGAATTACGCAAAGTAACTTTTTATCCCTAAGTTTAGATAACTAATTTTTTAATTTTCAATTTATAAATTGTTTTTTATTATTTCTTACAATATTGCCCAAATAAACGACATACTTAATATAAAATTTCATTCAATAAAAATTAAAAATGTTTATTTTGACAGTTACTTTTTACATAATTAAATTTACTTTAAAGTAATTTTTTATACCTAACAATACATGCTCTAACGTTGAATAATACCCAGGTCATCTCATTCTACAGTAAAAAAATCATAGATGCGAGAA
>NC_036250.1:8857670-8897180 GCF_002742605.1 Olea europaea var. sylvestris | reverse complement strand
TGACTCAATTTTTTCACAACTCTTTTTTTTTTTTTTTTTTATATACGGCATGATATCGAGAAAACCAACTAAAATAGTCATTTTAAGCATAGCAAAACATATTGATAATTGTTGTGTTACTAATTTTTTCTTTGTGTCAATACTATCGAGAAAAGCAATTAAAAATATCGCTTTTAAGTTCGTCCAAACATATTGGAGTGGGAAGTGTTTGATTTTCCATTGTTAACTAAAATGGTGGTAATATTTTTTAAACAAGACAATATTTTTTAACTGTATAATATACTGAAGGGCATCTTTGTCTTTTATCGTTAAAAAGTCAATGTAGAATTTTGATGATTTGACTAGATCAATTTTAATAATACCTGCTCCCATGCATGGTAACTTGTGCCTGTCTAGTGTCTTAGTTAGTCTATAACTCTTATGCAAAGAGTGCTGCAGAAATCAAATACACCTTCGTCCCATTTATATAGGCTAGTTTTATTTTTCACAAAGATTAAAAAATCTTATTAATTTATTGAAAAAACTAATTTTTGCCAAAAACTTTACTAATCTACCATTTATATAGGCTAGTTTTATTTTTCACAAGAATTAAGAAATCTTATTTAATTTATTAAAAAGATAATTTTTGCCAAAAACTTTCCTAATCTACCATTATTTATATTTGTAATGAATAAAACAAAATATTCTCAACAAAGAAGTAAGACTATATAATTGAGACAAGAAAATAAGGAAAGTCAGCCGATATAAATGAGACGGAGGGAGTATATAATTAATTACTGATAAGTATCCCTTATCATATTGAGAGCCTGTTTAAAGCCCTCATTTTTTGTCCAAAATGCATTTTAGAATAGTATTTTGATGGAAAATGTATGATTAAAAATAAGAAAAAAAATTGAATTTATATTTAATATTATTTTATTGAAGAATGTATGATTGAAAATAAAATAGAGAAAAATATATTTTAAAAATAATGAAAACCAAATATTAATACGAATGATAGAGGAAGAAAAAAACTTGAAATTTGCTTAATTTGACACGTAATCAAGATAATAAATAAAATGAGAAAATACGAAAGACTATCACGTACTCAATCTTATAACAGATTTTCATATATCACGCCGCTAATTTGCTTGGCACTTGCTTAGCAAATTAAAGTCATGAACATTTACCAAAAGATATGACTAGGCACTTGCCCCATTATGTTATTGAAAAATTCGAAGGTGTGAGAAAAATATGATTTGATCTGTTGAAAGATGCATCACGAGATAATGAAAATTTTCCTAGGATTTTGGATAGATGATTTGATGGACAACATGGGATACTTTTCGAAGAAGATCATTGACGAAGACTTTATCGAAGATTCAAAAAAATATCTGAAAGCAGTATTCAGATATTTACATTCATAATTTTTATATATATATCGACTTTAAAAAGATATCTATTTTATATTTTTAATGTATGTTTGAGCCACATTATTTTGAAAGAATGTATTTTAGAATAGTAGATTGTTGGAGAATGTGTGGTTAAAAAATAAAGAAAATTTTTGGATTTTGCGTGTAATATTATTTTATTCAAGAATGTGTGGTTGAAATGATGTCAAATTACTTTTTAAAAATGTATTTTTTTTGAAAAAATGCGACTCAAATAGACCCTTAATATTGCGTAAATTTACCTATACAGGCATATGTAAAATTAACTAAAAATATATTGTTCTAAATTCATCCATTCGTATATTTTTTCATAAAATTCTTTTGAATCTTTTTATATTCTTTTAAAATTTGTATTTAACTAAAACTCTAATAATCATAAAATACCTTCAACTAAAATCATAAAACCCTAATAATAATAAAACATCATCTTCAATTGAAATCAAAACAACAATAGAAAAGATATCATCAGAGCAAATACATATAGACATAGCAATATATGAAGAAGAATTTTAAAAATTAAGGATTACATTTTATCCTTCTTTTTTTTCTTTTTTTCCTCTCTTTTTTTTTTTTGGAGCAGAATATGTTAGTTGATGCCCCATCTTTAGAGGTTTGTAGAAGTACTAGACAAAAGACAAGAAATGGTGTATCTATTGAGTAATGATGTAAAATTTGATGCATTTGATAGAAGCTTATTGATTATCAATTGCATAATTAATTGAGAAAAAACAAGGGTGTTGGACTAGCAAGTCATTGCTAAATATTAATTTGGAGCTGTCTATTTACATTTGGCCTATGTCAAATTATTAGATCTTCGACTACAATCTGGGTATCAGTTTTGGCTTGAAATTCTAATTGGGATGGATGGCGAGGCATGTATATTAACATCTAATTTTATTTTATATATAATATTTTATCTATAAAATTAATTGTTAAATTGTAAGAAGGTTGATACTATATATAATGGGGATGAATATAGTGATTTTTAAAAATTTTGAAATTGTATTAGGGATGTATTTAAATTTAGAGTGGGACGAATATATAAAATTTGCATAGATATATAGTGTTTAAATGAATGAATTCAATAAGGACAATATTGAAATGTGACAATAGTAATGTTTTCAAATTTTAATATTTTAGTAGGGATGAACATAGAGTGTGATGAATATATAAAAATTGTGGATGTAAATAGCCGTACCCATAATATGACCGGAGGTATGTCTTAAATTTCTTACATATAATATTGGGAGCCATCATGCTTGTTATTCAGATTTCTTGTTAAATACACGTACAAGAACTGAATACGTTACGAATGCATATAGAACCTTTAGATATAATGATTGTTAACATATAAATTTGTGGTATATTTTTTTGTTTCTAACTGATGCAATTGTATTTTAATAATTTAATTTATCGTAGATCCAATTTCTGCAAAATCTGGCCATCCCGTACATACAATGATAAGGTAGTAGTTGGAGTTAATGATTAATATACTGAATGTGGATTAGTTGCAAAATTTATGCATCCTTTTCCACATTGTACCATGAAGAAATTGATGCACATTGACATTCTGTTTCTATATGAATAATTGCCAATGCATTATATCGTAATTTGAAATTTAAATGCTTGGGTTCTGCCAAAATTATGTAACTTCAACCTGGTTATCTTTGATTGGAATTTATAGCATGTAATTCTTTTGTGGAATCAATTTCGAAGGAGTTATCATACCATATAAATTATTTGTAAATGAGTCTATGAGACTAAAAGAAATGCACCTGGAACTATAGAATGATGTAAGGCCAGACTTGAGTTAAGGGTTTCACTCAAAAGGAAAGGAATCGATTACCATAAAATATTTTCTCCGGATTCTAAGAAAGATTCATTTAGAATTATAATGACTTTTGTTGACGTCAAAAGTTGTAGAGGTTAATCTTGAGTCAACTTTAAGAAAGAGGGGCGATCTTCCTTATTATTATGAAAATTGCATTTGCATATCAAGAAGACTTAATTGTATGGAGTGTTTGTGTGAAAGTCCACTTAACCTTCACAAAACTGTTTCTCTACTATTTATACTTAACAACAGCTGAAATTACATTAAATCAATCAAATTAAGAACAGGACCGAGCTCCAAAGTCGGGTTGAGGATTTCTCCTGTGATCGGGCGATGAGGCCAGTGGCCATGTGCCAGTGTTGTTTTCAGGTAATGATGACTTGCAGATGATTTGAAAGTTTGAGGCCTCGGATTGGTGGTCATGGGCGGTGATGACGTCATCTTCTATAAGTGTATGCGATTGAGAGGGTGATGTGGCAGGAGGTAATTATGACGTCTTCTTGAGATGACGGCAGTAGGATGCTGAGTTGAATTTTTCTGACCGAACTCGCATTTGTTGAAGTGGGGCCTGCGGACGATTTATCATGAGATCGAAGTTCGGGGTCAACAGTCACCCCCCAAGTCAGTTTTTCTTCAACGGAGGACTGAACTCCTCGATTTGCTTGTCCTCTTCTCAAGAAGTGCATTTATTGCAGTGCCATGTGTCCCATTTTTTTATCGGCGTGAGCTGTCTAGCATATGTGTTGGCTTCTTGGAGAAGTTTTGCCCAAAACAATGTAGTTTTGGGCTGGGTTAATCTGAACCGCTTATTTTCCCTCATTTTCAAGTGAAGTCTTTTTGCATTCCTTGTTTTTTAAATACTTTTTGGCTTCTCATTTTACTTTTTTTTTTTTTTACTTTACACAAACATTTTTTCTTTGCAAAATGAGGAATTCTCAGTGCGCTTTTTCTTCAATTTTCTGAGTGAGGTCATCAGGTCCTAGTCCCCAGGTATTCTTCTATTCCCTTTCTTCAATCCTTCTATTTTGCCTCTTTCGTGAGCTCTGACGAATCTAGAGTGCACTCCTGGGGAAACCAACAGGCAGAGTCCATACGTCCTACTTCTAGCTCATCATCTAGTTGTTAAGAGATCCTAACCCCTGTCCCTATCCCGATCGTTAACCTAATAGATTTAGAACACCTTGCCAACATGGAATTAGACAAAGAAGGGTCGAAAGAAGAGGTCGGATCCTATGGTCCAGTGAGGGGAATGTTTTGGAGTATGGGGCCAGCTCGTATAGGCCAGTGGTGACTGCTGATATGTTAGCTAGCTCGCGTGCTAAGTATGATATTCCTAGCTCAGTAATAATGATAATCCCCGAACTCTCCGACCAGGCTGACTCTTTCCCAGTGGGATACGTCGCTCTGAACTCAACCATCTTACACGCTGGGCTAAGGTTGCCTATTCCTAGAGTAATTTGAAAGTTTCTCTCTTTTTGAAGAATAGCTCCCACCCAATTATGTCCCAATGGATGGCGGACTTTGATCGCCACTCTAGTCCTATGGAATAAATTAGGGAATCTCGAGCTTAGTGTGGAGCAGTTTAATTCTCTTTTTACGTTCAAGGAAGATAGGAGGAATTCAAGCTGGTGGTACACTAGTGTTAGGCCGAGGACGGGCGGTCGTTTAGTCTTGGATATCCCCTCCTCAATTAAGAAGTGGAAGAAGGAGTTTTTCTATGTGTCTGGGGAATGGCAGTTTCATCCCACTGAAGTGAATCGGGAAGATGTCATTCCTACGCTCTATCATTCTTTGTGTAAGTGACTGTCTTTAGATATTTGAGCCTAGGTGACTGGTGAAGAGGTATTAACCCTTCGCTGTGCTTTGCAGATTACAAGAAAGTCACTCTGACAAAAGGCATTCAAAGGTGGACTGAGGAGGTAAGGGCTTTGCTGAACAAACAGAGGCCGTGCAAATACATGATCTCAAACTCCAAACTCTTCTAAGCGGGTTTAATTCAAGCAAGGGTCCCAGTCCTGAACACAGTTGGTGCATCTAGTTCCCTCCCAGCTAGCTCAGGTGAGGGTTAGCTTTAGTTTAAGTTAAGTATAGTGTGGACATGTGTTATATATTTTTTATTTTTTTTAACTCAAGATTCAGAAATGTTGGGTTACAAGGCTGCTAAAGCAGCAGCTGCTGCGAAGGGAAAGAGGAAGGAGACCCCAATTTATGTCATCACCCCCTCTGAGGAAATGGAGGAGAAAGTTCAACCTCTGAAGAGAACTCGCTCAACGACTCTAGCTCATTTCGTTGTCCCAGAGGCTGCACCTTTGGAGCTACCGAGCTCGTCTCCAGTTCTTCCTATTGCACCATCTCTATCTCCAACCCTTCCTGAAGCTGAGGTTGCTACGAGCTCAGCTCGATCACAGGAAAGGTGCCCAGACTTACAAAGATCGAGTTTGGATGGGCTTTTGGGACGCCGGCCCGAGATACTATTGGATTATCTCAGAGCTCCTTCTCCATCGAGAGAAATAACAGTTGCACTACCTCCTCCTCTGTGCAACTCTGCCAATCTGTTGACTAGGAGCTGGAATGACAAAGAGAAAAGCTTCTTGGCCGAGATGCCCATTGGGAAGGTTGTGGTTACTGCTCAACTTCATGGCCACCGATCTGCTTTGTATATGATGGCGGTGGCAGATAAGGTATTTTTTATACTTGCATTGTGGTTTTGTTAGCATCTCCTGCTGCGTTTGTGACTCATCTTTTTACATTTGATTAGATGAAGGTTGAGTTGGAGAAGATGCTGGAGGCCAAGGATCAGGCCATTGCCCTTTATCAGGGTATGGAGGTGGACGGGGCGAGGTATGTGGCCAAAGAGAAGGAGTATGAGGACAAGCTGAAAAAGATGGGCATGGAGCTGGATGCTAGCTTGTCCATCAAGCTCGGACTTTAAAAAGAAATTGAGGTACTGAAAGCTTGGGGAAAAAGGGGTAATCAACGGGTGGAGATGGAGAAGAACAAAGCTAAAGAAGAGAGAGCTCGGGTGGAAGATGAGAGAGCTAAGGTCACGGAGGCTATTAAAAAGGTTGAGGAGGCCAACCTGAGGGCGGTGGCGAGACGAAAAGAGCGGAAGAGACTGAGGCCAAGGTCATCAAACCAGTGGAAATCTGGAAAGAGTCTCCAGAGTTCGACGCCTTGGCCCAAGAAGTATACGTCGTGGCCCTGAAGCATATCCGTAGAGAGAGGCCGGACTTCGACCCTACATTCTTAGAGAAGTCTCTGGAGGAGCAGAGAAAGGAGCTGTAGGGGTTATCAGTAGCTGTAGGAGTTCGGTTGTCCATTCCTGAGCCTAACTCCTCAGCTTCCAAAAACCCCCCGGCCCCTTAGGATACCTCGGCCTTATTCTTAGACTTATGTACTTGAGATTCTGCATTTGGTTAACTCTTTTGATGGGTGGTTTTTGAAATCGTTTTGACAATGCATTTGATTAATACAACAAAACTTGTTTTGATTCTATTGAATGCTTTAACTATTGTTTTGAGTGAATTACTTCCTTTAGAATCAATTCTACTAATTTTGACGTACGACCTTAGTACAACTTGGCTGAGGAGCAGGGTTTTGAGCAATTCCTTAGGGAAAATTTCATCTAGGTATTGCAGCACTTGTGACTTTAGGTCGGCCTGCACAAGGAGCAAAGCTTTGATTGATTCATCAGGAGGAATTTCGTCTAAGTGTTACAGCACTTGCAACCTTAGGTCGACCTACACAAGGAGTAGGACTTTGATCGATTCCTGAGGAGAGATTTTGTCTAAGTGTTGCAGTACTTGAAACCTTAGGTCGACCTGTACAAGGAGCAGGGCTTTGATTGATTCATCAGGAGGAATTTCATCTAAGTGTTGCAGCACTTGCAACCTTCGGCCTGCACAGGGAGCAGGGCTTTGATTGATTCTTGAAGAGGAATTTCGTCTAAGTGTTGCAGCACTTGCAACCTTAGGTGTGGCCTGCACAAGGAGCAGGGCTTTGATTGATTCCTGAGAAGGAATTTCGTCTAAGTGTTGCAACACTTGCAACCTTAGGTTGATTTTCATGACGTGACCAAAGACTTTCAAAATAAAGGATTCCTTTTATTGATACAACCAACATTACAGGAGTGTTTACATACCATAAAAGATTTTTCGTGTTTACTGACAGTACTGCCTCAAATGTTCGGCATTCCAGGAGTGGGGTAGAGGCCTACCCCCCAAGTCTTCCAATTCATATGTTCTTTTTGGCAGGATCTTAGTTATCAACTAAGGGCCCTCCCAGTTGGGGCCCAGGGATCCACTCCCGACCTCCTTCATGGCGAGGAATATCTTTCGTAGAACAATGGATCCTACTTCAAATTCTCGTTTTTGCACTTTTTGATTGTAATATCTTGCATTTCACTATTTGTAAACGGCGTACCTAAGTTCGCACCATTCCTCTTTTCTTCCACAAGTTCGAGTTCCCCACGAAGAGTTGTTTGGTTTTTGCCTTCATTATAGGCGACAGTGCAAAATGATGGGATGCTGAGCTCTACTAGAATCATAGCTTCCACAACAAAGGCCAGTAAGAATGGTATCTCGCCCGTACTAGTCTTTGTAGTAGTGCAATACGATCACAGCACACTGGGGAGTTCTTTAGCCCATCCCCCTTTGAGTGCATCAAGTCTTACTTTTAGCGTGTGCTTGATGATCTTGTTAATGGCCTCAACTTGGCCATTTGATTACGGGTGGTTTGGAGTGGAAAAGTGTTTTCTAATGTCAAGCTCTTCGTAGAAATTCGAAAGACTAGCGTTGTCAAACTGTTTTTCATTGTCTGTGACGATTGAGTTAGGTGTACCGAATCTGCATATGATATGCTTCCATATGAAGTCGATTGTTTTTTGTTCGGTGATTTTTGCAAGTGGTTCCACCTTGGCCCATTTGGTGAAGTAGTCCATTGCCATGATGGCGAACTTAACTCCATCCTTCCTCGCAGGCCTAGGTCCAATTAGGTCGATCCTCCACTTAGCAAAGAGCTAAGAGGCAACCACCGGGTTCAACTCAAATGGCGGTGTCCTACTGAGAGGGGCGAGACCCTGGCATTTATCACGTTTCTTCACAAAGTTCAGAGCATCTTACTTATTGTAGGCCAAAAATATCCTTGGCACAGGATTTTGTGGGCTATGGATTGTCCACCGAAATGGTTTCCACACATCCCCTCATGTATGTCCCACAAGGCGTACTGTGCTTTTTCTTCGTTTAAACACCTCAGTAGGGGGACAAAGTATCCTCTTTTGTAGAGGACTTCGTCCATCAACGTGTATCTAGCCGACCTAGTTCGAAGTCTTCTTGTTTCAGTCGGATCTTTAGGGCACTCTCCCGTTTTAAGATGCGAGATGATTTCATTCATCCAGGTCGGCTTGTGATCTATCATCATCAGAGTCACTTCGGTTAGTTCTGTGGCATGTCGTGCTATCCTCCCTACAGGAATGCTATCAGCGTTGAGTATTTGTGTGAAAGTGCACTTAACCTTCACAAAATCATATCTCTACTATTTATACATAACTATAGCCGAAATTACATCAAATCAAGAACATGACTGAGCTCGAAAGTCGGGTCGAGGATTTCTCCTGTGATTGGGCGATGAGGCTGGTAGCCATATGCCAGTGTTGTTTTCAAGTAATGATGATTTGCAACTGATTTGAAGGTTTGAGGCCTCGAATTGGTGGTCATGGAAGGTGATGACGTCATCTTCTACAAGTTTATGTGATTGAGAAGATGATATGACAGGAGGTAATTATGATGTCTTCTTGAGATGACAACGGTTGGATGTCGAGTTGAATTTTTCTGACCAAACTTGCATCTGCTGAAGTAAGGCCTACGAACAATTTATCATGAGATCGGAGTTTGCGGTCAACAACTTTAGTCACTCATTTTCATATATAGCTACATCAGATGGATGTGAAAACAACATTCTTTAATGAGAATTTTGAAGAAGAATTATACATGAAATAGCCTGAAGGATTTACCAGTGATAAAGGTAATCACATGGTTTGCAAATTGAGAAGGCTTCCTATCAATGGCATTTGAAGTTTCACAATATTGATACTTCATATGGTTTTAGAGAATATATCATTGACCAGTGTATATACCCTAAAGTCAGTGGAGACAAATACATTTTTCTACCTATATGTAGATGACATTTTACTTACAAGTAGTGATTTGGGATTGCTACATCATACAAAACAATTTCTTAGCCAAAACATTGAAATGAAGGACATGGGTAAAGCCTCTTATGTCATTGGTATAGAGATTCAAAGAGACAGATCTATAAGGTCATTAGAATTGTCTCAAAAGGTCAACGTTGAAAAAGTTATAGAAAGATTCAGGATGAAGGATTGCGCATCAAGTGTAGTACCCATTGTTAAAAGTGATAAATTCAGCCAGAATCAGTGTACATTAAATGAATTGGAAAGAGAGCACATGGCTTCTATACTATATGCATCCATTGTTGATAGTTTGATGTATGCACAAGTATGTACTAGACCCGACATTGAATTTGCAATTGGTGTACTATATAGATATCAAAGTAATCCGGGTATATAATATTGGAAAGCTGCTAAGAAAGTGATGAGGTATCTACAAGGAACTAAAGACACAGACTCATATACAAGCATTCAGATAATCTTGATTTTGCTAGATGTGTAGACACGAGAAAATCTACTTCAGGATGCATTTTTCTTCTAGCTAGAGGAGCTGTATCATGGAGAAGCAACAAGCAGACTATAATTATATCGCCTACCATGGAAGCAGAATTCATTGGTTGCTATGAAACTACAACACAGACATTATGATTGAGAAATTTTTTCGAAGGCTTAAACGTTGTCGATAATGTAGAGAAGCCTTTGAAAATTTATTACGATAATTCGACTGTAATTTTCTTTTCAAGAAATAACAAAAGTAGAAGTCAAAGCAAACGTATTGACATAAAGTATCTAATTGTCAGATATCATATAAAGAAAAATGAAGTGGCAATTGAGCATATCAAAATAGATCTCATGATTGCAGATCCCATGACTAAAGGCTTGCCGGCTAAATTTTATAAAGATCATGTTGAGAATATGGGACTTACGTGCTTGGTATGATACTCTGATGTTTGGTTTTTAAAATTATTGTTTTTGTACTTGAAACAATGTTATTAGTGCACTTAAAATTTGTAATTTGGATATCCATTGTGGTTATTAAAGTTTGGACACTGAATGATTTATAGAAAGTTCATTCATAAAGTAAAGTACTCTCTAGAAGTGATCATACTTGTAATACATGGAAAGAAATGTTTGATCATTAAAAGAGGACCACTATGATTCAAGTATTGTGAATTTCTACTTGAGTAGGTTATTAGCAGTTTTAGCATATGGCCATATTAAGTACCCACTTTAAAGTTAACGATTGAACATTTGGACCAAGTGGAAGAATGTAAATCACTTGTAGCCCACATTGTCAATATAAAGTTTAAATGGTAGGTCAATTAACGGCCTAGATAACTTTCCATTTGGTTATTGCAGGAAAAAATAACCCACTTTCATGATGGATGTAAGTTATTTCGTGGTTGACTATATATGTGCCAAAATGATCCCTAGATAAACCCGTACAAAATTCCTACAGTATTTTCTCTCTTAAGAAAGTCCCATGTTTTATTCCATCAAGTTAAAGGGAATTATCAAGTAGGTTTTGGCCAGAAGATCCGTCGGTGTTTGAAGTTCCATATCAGATTTTATTCTTATCTTGAATAATATGGCTGGAGGTATGTCTTAAATTCTTACACACCTTGTTGGGAACAAGCTAAAATTTTGTCGTCTCTCTTACAGCTGTTGATTACAATACTTGAGAAACGCGAATAAACCTTTTACAAACTTTGAAGTCCCAATCTTCAAAACAGGAAATCGTGAGTATAATCACTTAGAATTAATAACAAACTTAAGAGTTTCATTGATTATGTCAAAATAAACCTTTTGAAAAATTATTGCAATTCGCTTGCTTGACTTTTTAGATGGCTCATCAAACATCGACATCAATTTCACCACAAACCCTAGATCAATGTCAAGCAATGTTCATGTAGAAATATGTGGTCCCATTAGTAGTAATAAATCACCTACATGGTAACTAGTGTCAAGCCATGATGATGAAATTATCTTCCTTAAACAACTTCATTATCGTCTCCATAAAGAGAGACACAATATTAGACTTCGTGCAGTTAGCCAAGTCTATTCCATCTTTTGAACAATATTTCTTCACATGATTAACTTATAAAGTTTCAACAACTAACATTCTTCTTCATGAAGCTTCTTTTCAGCAACAAGTGATGAGTTTTCAAATGAAATATTACTTCCATCTAACTTTCTTTGCCAAAATTCAATTTGTTATGCCTTACCATACGTGGCTCCACATCGTTGATGTCTACTGGCCAACCTACCTCCACGTCACCAAGGTCCTCTTGTCCGCGTGGCTGACCCACCAAGGCTCTCTAGTCAAGTATTTGATTATCCAACCCACTCAAGTATCAAAACCACTTCCGACGAAGCCTCCCACACAAGTGACGAGGCCTGGAAGATTAGTTCGAGGCTCATTCATGCCTCTTCTAGAAAAGCAAAGGCATTGAGACAATGAAGCTCCACAAAATTAGAAGTTTGTTATAATAATTGACGACCTATACGAGGAAGATCCTAAAATGTATGAAATCTTTTTAGAATGATTGATGGGACATTTGTAATAAGTATAAATGTCAAGTATTGTCAATAGGATGACTGTTCTGTGTAAGCATTAAATGCGCCATATGCTTGCAAATTCAAATTGATGCCTAGGATTAGATGCTTCGACTAAGGAGATGAAACCACGTGTACTTTCATCCAAGGGCCACCATTTCATTTGTAATACTATAAATACCCCCTCCATGTACCATTTAAAAGCTAATGCAACTCAAGAAACTTAACGCTATCCTTTTTTCCTCTGTTTTACTGATTGTACACTTCTTAGTGATGAGTTTACATTATTTCGCTTTGATAAGTCATTTTCAATTGGTTATCACCATACAATCATTCCAAAAATTTATTGTCGAATCCCGAAAATATTTGTCTTGCATTGTTAAGCTTCTCCCACGTCCATATTTTCGGAACGTCAACGACTAGAAACCCATCCTTACATGTTGGAATTAGCTCACGTGTGCGCGAATGAACCCGACATCTGTTGTCCGTGGAAATTGACGTTAACAGATTGGAGTTGTTTGTGAAAAATCATACTACAACTACAAACATCCTCGTGAAAAAAGCTTTGCTATTAAAAAGGTTGGGCAGCCCCTTGAATAATGATTTGTTTTTGCAAAAAAACAAGATGAGGCCCCAAACGTTGGAAAAAAGTTGAGCATTTAGGGTTAACAAAGAATGAGTTTTGACCATGACATTCCTCTCAGGAGAGTAAGAGAAAACACCAGTGAAACCACCCTACAACCATCACCGGTGTGTTAGGATGCGAATGTCACGTGGCAAAGCGTAAACTAAAGTGTACACCATAGTGTACTAGTAGCAAGGTCCTTAACGTTTGAACATTGCTATTTGTACTCTGATTTTCGACACGTTGTTTGACACTTGCATTGTTGTCAAGTGTCAATTGGATGGAAAAACTGTTTGAAATTTAAATTGTCCAATAGAGTAACGTGACATAGCAATGTTTGAACTAAAGTGAACACTATAGTGTACATGTAGCAATGTTATTACCAATTCAACTTTGCTATTCGTACACTGATTTTTGACACATTGTTCGACACTTGTATTGTTGTCAAGTGTCAATTGGATGGCAGAACTATTTGAAATTTAAACAGTCCAACAGGGTAATGACACGTGGCAAAGTGTAAACTAAAGTGTACGCTATAGTGTACCTGCCGCAAGGTTCTTATCGATTGAACTTTGCTATTTGTACACTGATTTTTGACACGTTGTTTGACACTTGCATTGTTGTCAAGTGTCAATTGAATGGGAAAATTGTTTGAAATTTAAACTGTCCAACAGGGTAATGTCACGTGGCAAACTGTAAACTAAAGTGTGTACACTATAATGTACATGTAGTAAGATTCTTACCGATTGAACTTTGTTATTTGTACAGTGATTTTTGACACATTGTTTGACATTTGCATCGTTGTCAAGTGTCAATTGGATTGAAAAACTGTTTGAAATTTAAACTATCCAACAGGGTAATGTCACGTGGCAAAAAGTAAACTAAAGTGTACACCATAGTGTACTAGTCGCAAAGTCCTTAACGATTGAACATTGCTATTTGTACTCTGATTTTCGACACGTTGTTTGATACTTACATTGTTGTCAAGTGTCAATTGGACGGGAAAACTATTTGAAATTTAAATTGTCTAATAGAGTAACGAGAAGTAGCAAAGTGTGAAGTAAAGTGTACACCATAATGTACATGTAGTAAGGTTCTTACCGATTGAACTTTACTACTCGTACACAGATTTTTGACACATTGTTCGACACTTGCATTGTTGTCAACTGTCAATTGGATGGGAGAACTGTTTGAAATTTAAATAGTCCAACAGGACAATGACACGTGGCAAAATGTAAACTAAAGTGTACGCCATAGTGTACCTACCACAAGGTTCTTACCGATTGAACTTTGCTATTTGTACACTAATTTTTGACACGTTGTTTGACACTTACATTGTTGTCAAGTGTCAATTGGATGGAAAAATTGTTTGAAATTTAAACTATCTAACAGGGTAATATCACATGGTAACCATAGTGTACATGTAGCAAGATTCTTACCGATTGAACTTTTCTATTTGTACACTGATTTTTGACACGTTGTTTGACACTTGCATTGTTGTCAAGTGTGAATTGGATGGAAAAACTGTTTGACATTTAAACTGTCCAACAGGATAATATCACATGGCAAAGTATAAACTAAAGTGTACACCATAGTATATATGTAGTAAGGTCCTTACCGATTGAACTTTGCTATTTATACACTAATTTTTGACACTTTGTTTGACACTTGCATTGTTGTCAAGTGTCAACTGGATGAGAAAATTGTTTGAAATTTAAACTGTCCAACAGGGTAATGACCCATGGCAAAGTGTAAACTAAAGTGTACACCATAGTGTACATGTCGCAAAGTTCTTACCGATTGAACTTTACTATTGGTACACTGATTTTTGACACGTTGTTTGACACTTGCATTGTTGTCAAGTATCAATTAGAGGGATAATTGTTTGAAATTTAAACTATCAAATAGGGTAATGTCACGTGGCAAAGTGCAAGCTAAAGTATACACCATATTGTACATGTCGCAAGATTCTTACCGATTGAACTTTGCTATTTGTACACTGATTTTTAACACGTTGTTTGACACTTGCAATGTTGTCAAGTGTCAATTGGATGAGAAAACTGTTTGAAATTTAAACTGTCCAACAGGGTAATGTCACGTGGCAAAGTGTAAATTAAAGTGTACACCATAGTTTACATCTAGCAAGGTTCTTACGGAATAAACTTTGCTATTTTGTACACTGATTTTCGACACGTTGTTTGACATTTGCATTGTTGTCAAATGTCAATTGGATGAGAAAACAGTTTCAAATTTAAATTGTCCAATAGGGTAATGTCACGTGGCAAAGTGTAAAATAATGTGTACACCATAGTGTACATATAGCAAGGCCCTTACCGACTGAACTTTGCTATTTGTAAAATGATTTTCGACACGTTGTTTGACACTTGTATTGTTGTCAACTGTCAATAGGATGAGAAAACTGTTTGAAATTAAAATTATCCAGCAGGGTAATGTCACGTGGCATAGTGTAAATCATAGTGTACACAATAGTGTACATTTAGTAAGGTTCTTACCGATTGAAATTTGCTATTTGTACACTGATTTTCAACACGTTGTTTGAGACTTGCATTGTTGTCAAGTGTCAATTGGATTGGAAAACTGTTTGAAATTTAAACTGTCCAATAGAGTAATGTGACGAGGCTAAGTGTGAACTAAAGTGTACATCATAGTGTACATGTAGCAAGATTCTTACAGATTAAACTTTGCTATTTGTACACTGATTTTTGACATGTTGTTCGACACTGGCATTGTTGTCAAGTGTCAATTGGATGGGAAAACTATTTGAAACTTAAACAATCCAACAGGGTAATGACACGTGGCAAAGTGTAAACTAAAGTGTACACGTGGTAAAGTGTAAACTAAAGTGTACACTATAGTATACCTGTCGCAAGGTTCTTACCGATTGAACTTTACTATTTATACACTGATTTTTGACACGTTTGACACTTGCATTGTTGTCAAGTGTCAATTGGATGGGAAAACCTTTTGAAATTTAAACTGTCCAACAAGGTAATGTCACGTGGCAAAGTGTAGACTAAAGTGAGCACACCATAATCTACATGTAGCAAGGTTCTTATCGATTGAACTTTGTTATTTGTACAATAATTTTTGACATGTTATTTGACACTTGCATTGTTGTCAAGTGTCAATTGGATGAGAAAACTATTTGAAATTTATATTGTTCAACAGGGTAATGTCACGTGGCAAAGTATAAACTAAAGTGTACACTATAGTGTACATGTAGCAAGATCCTTACCGATTGAACTTTGCTATTTGTATACTAATTTTTGACATGTTGTTTGACACTTGTACTGTTGTCAAGTGTCAATTGGATGAGAAAACTATTTGAAATTTAAACTGTCCAACCGGGTAATGTCACGTGGCAAAGTGTAAATTAAAGTGTACACCATAGTGTACATGTAGCAAGGTTCTTACCGATTGAATTTTGCTATTTGTACACTGATTTTTGACACGTTGGTTGACACTTGCACTGTTTTCAAGTGTCAATTGGATGAGAAAACTATTTGAAATTTAAACTGTCCAACAGGGTAATGTCACGGGGCAAAGTATAAACTAAAGTGTAAACCATAGTGTACATGTAGCAAGGTCCTTGCCGATTGAACTTTTCTATTTGTGCACTGATTTTTGACACGTTATTTGACACTTGTACTATTGTCAGGTGACAATTAGATGGAAAACTATTTGAAATTTAAACTGTCCAACGCGATAATGTTACGTGGCAAAGTGTAAACTAAAGTGTACACCATAGTGTACATGTCACAAGTTTCTTACCTATTGAACTTTGCTATTCGTACACTGATTTTTGACACGTTATTTGACACTTGCATTGTTGTCAAGTGTCAATTGGATGAGAAAACCTTTTGAAATTTAAACTGTTCAACAAGGTAATGTCACGTGGTAAAGTGTAGACTAAAGTGAGCACACCATAATCTACATGTAGTAAGGTTTTTATCGATTGAATTTTGTTATTTGTACACTGATTTTTGACACGTTGTTTGACACTTGTATTGTTGTCAAGTGTCAATTGGATGAGAAAACTGTTTGAAATTTAAATTGTCTAACAGGGTAATGTCACGTGGTAAAGTATAAACTAAAGTATACACCATAGTATACATGTAGCAAGGTCCTTACCAATTGAACTTTGCTATTTATACACTGATTTTTGACACTTGCACTGTTATCAAGTGTCAATTGGATTAGAAAACTGTTTGAAATTTAAACTGTCCAACCGGGTAATGTCACGTGGCAAAGTGTAAACTAAAGTGTACACTATAGTGTACATGTAGCAAGGTCCTTACCGATTGAACTTTGCTATTTGTACATTAATTTTTGACACGTTGGTTGACACTTGTACTGTTGTCAAGTGTCAATTGGATGAGAAAACTGTTTGAAATTTAAACTGTCCAACAGAGCAATGTCACGTGGCAAAGTGTAAACTAAAGTGTAAACCATAGTGTATATGAAGCAAGGTCCTTGCCGATTGAACTTTTCTATTTGTACACTGATTTTTGACACGTTGTTTAACACTTGCATTATTGTCAGGTGTTAATTAGATTGAAAAACTATTTGAAATTTAAATTGTCCAACACGGTAATGTTACGTGGCAAAGTGTAAACTAAAGTTTACACCATAGTGTACATGTATCAAGATTCTTACCGATTGAACTTTGCTATTTGTACACTGATTTTTAACACGTTGTTTGATACTTGCATTATTGTCAAGTGTCAATTGGATAGGAAAATTGTTTGAAATTTAAACTGTCCAACAGGGTAATGTCACGTGAAAAAGTATGGACTAAAGTGTAAACCATAGTGTCCATGTCACAAGGTTCTTACCGATTGAACTTTGCAATTTGTACACTGATTTTTGACACGTTGTTTGACACTTGCATTGTTGTCAAGTGTCAATTTGATGGGATAATAGTTTGAAATTTAAACTATCCAACAGGGTAATGCCACGTGGCAATGTGTAAACTAAAGTGTACACCATAGTGTACATATATCAAGGTTCTTACCGATTGAACATTGCTATTTATATACTGATTTTTGACATGTTATTTGACACTTGCATTATTGTCAAGTGTCAATTGGATATCAATTGGATGGAAAAAATGTTTGAAATTTAAACTGTCCAACAGGGTAATGTCACGTGGGAAAGTGTAGACTAAAGTATAAACCATAGTGTACATGTAGCAAGGTCCTTACCGATTGAACTTTGTTATTTGTACACTGATTTTCAACACGTTGTTTGACACTTGCATTGTTGTCAAGTGTCAATTGGATGGGAAAACTGTTTGAAATTTAAACTGTCCAATAGGGTAATGTCACGTGACAACGTGTAAACTAAAGTGTACACCATAGTGTACATGTGGCAAGGTCTTTACCGATTGAACTTTGCTATTTGTACACTGATTTTCAACACATTGTTTGACACTTGCATTGTTGTGAAGTGTCAATTTGATGGAAAAACTGTTTGAAATTTAAACTGTCCAATAGAGTATTGTCACAGGGCAAAGTGTAAATTAAAGTGTACATGTAGCAAGGTTCTTACCGATTGAACTTTGCTATTTTTACACTGATTTTTGACACGTTGTTTGACACTTGCAACGTTGTCAAACATCAATTGGATGGAAAAACTGTTTGAAATTTAAACTGTCCAACAGGATAATGTCGCATGGCAATATGTAAACTAAAGTCTACACAATAGTGTACATCTAGCAAGGTTGTTACGGAATGATTTGCTATTTGTACACTGATTTTCGACACGTTGTTTGACATTTGCATTGTTGTCAAATGTTAATTGGATGGGAAAACTGTTTGAAATTTAAACAGTCCAACAGGGTAATGACACGTGGCAAAGTGTAAAACAATATGAGAAATATCACCAGGGAGATAGCTACCATGGCAACCAATATGAGAAATATCACCAACCAAAACTTGGCCATGCAAAAATTACTGATGCAAATGCAGGACCAGGGGGTCATCCAATCCTTTCCTATGCACCTCAAGGGCAATATCTACAAGATAACGAAGTTTAGAGCCAAATGGCCCCATCTTCTAGACACGCCAAGGGATTTAGTCCCATGGAAAGAAAAGTATGAGTTGATGTTTCCTCCAACTATGCCTTCAACCGATCCATCGAGGTCCCATTTGGCATGGAAGACAAATTTCTAGCAGAATATAAATCGAAAAGCAAGCCTAGAAAGTCTAGCAACGTATTTGATAGGATTAGCCCCACGAAATCGAGGCACAGACAACCTCAGCAAACTCCAGCGTCTCGAAATAGGCCACCGCCCCTACCTCCTGCAACTTGATGACCGGAGGAAAGGCAGGAACATCCCCCATGTTGGCCAACCTAGGAATAGGCGTTAATAGAAGGACGATGCGGCTGGGAATCATGTGAGACCATCCAATCCACCACCAAGGTATCAAGTTGATGGCGACTATGATTTAGATGAACCTTAGTGATCTTGTGACCTTGATGATGATGATGACAATTTACGATTTTTACAAGAATTAAGAAATGCTCCAATATTGAGCTACTGTGTGATTCCGAAAATATCAAATTATGATGGGAGAGGCTACCCGGCTAAATATTTAAACAACTGTAAAACTCACATGAGCCTTCAAGGCGCTACCCCGGCTGTGAAATGCAAAGCCTTCCACCTGATCTTAAATGGAGAGGCAAAATTTTGGTATAGCAGGTTACCTCCTAGGAGTATTAGAAGCTGGGCGGAGTTCAAAACCACATTCTTGAAAAGGTTCATTGTAAGCAAAGAGGGAGATCAAGACATGAGACAACAACCTGGGAAAAGTTTGAAAAGTTTTTTTTTTAATCTCGATTTACCAATGAGATGACGTACTGTGTACAAGTCACTGATCGTGAGGTCCTATTGGCATTGCGAGAAGGCTTAAACATGAATACCCTATACTGCGAGGAAGTACAAAATCAGGACCTGACTACCTACGATGCATTATTGGAAATGATGAGGCCGGAGATTATCAACGAGAAGTTGATTGAGCACAAAAATAGAGCCAGTAGAAGTCTACAACCTCAATAAAAGTAGCGTGGGAAAGGACCCACCTCTCATCTAAATGATTGACTACAAAGGGATTTTTTAAATAAACGTACCACAGGCACTTGCTACATCTACTTTAAACACGGTGCCTACGTTGGCATATGAAGATGTTATTTTCGGAACCAACATGCAACAAACGAGACCAACACTAAAGAGGAAAAAGCTGAGGGCGAGGTTCGAGTCCTGGGGGTAGGTCGAACCCCCCGAAGATTGTACATACCATCATTCTTATAGCCATAACATGGCAAATTGCAGGGACATCACCCGACATCCCAAGCGGGTGAGTCCTAGAAATGATCTAAGGAACAATTCTCCTCAAAGACAGGCCCCTGTCGAGGTAGTATCAACCTTCGAGGAGTGAGGAAGCTACATCCCTCCGTCGGAAAGTATCCCCGACGAAGGAGAGAGCGTGAAGGCGAAAGGTCAAGGGGACAGCGATAGCATAGGAGCTACCGAGCTAATGCAGAAGGCGCCCCTATCTATAAAATCGACACCATCTTTGGAGGCACCTATGTTGTAGGCGAAACAAGAAATTCTTAAAAGAACTACACTAGAGAGGCCAAGGGCCCTCCACTGACCAACTACACAGTGGATGGTAGTTTTCAGAGAAGTCAAGTACTGTCGATTGTATTCACTCAGGAAGACACAAAGGGTATCCACTTCCTTCATTGTAACGCTCTTGTCATAAGGGCTGTTGTTGCCCGGAATGGGCTAAAGCGGATGCTAGTGGATAATGGCAGCTCCGTCAACATTCTTTTTGGAGCTACTTTTAAGTAAATGATTGTGGATCATGAGCTCACTCCCATCATCATCCCCTATATGGCTTCACCGGATACAGCATCACTCCAAATGGAAAAATAACACTTGTGGTAGAAATGGGAGAGTCAACCCAAACAAGTTTGAACTTCATGAAATTCTTGATAATGGACAGTAGGTCAGCATATCATGGAGTATTAGGACTTGGGGGACTATTATGTTAGGTCGCAAAAAAAAATTATTATTATTTAATGGAATGTCTGAATTCCATTTACTATCGAGATCCATGCATGATATAAATAAACTATACATGGACTTGAGGGGCTACTGTTACGTCTCGCCACACATGGCCCCATGCCATTGATGTCCACCTGGCCGACCCACCTCCACGTCATCGATGTCAACCTGGCTGACCCATCTCCACATCATCGAGGCTTTTCTCCACGTGACCAACCCACCGAGGCTCTTCAGTCATGTATTGGATTAACCGACCCACTCAAGTATTGGAACCACCTCCAACAAAGCCTCCCACACAAGTGATGAGGCTTGGAAAATTAGTCTGAGGCTCATTTATGCCTCTTCTATCAAAACAAAGGCCCTAAGGCAAGGAAGCTCCACGAAGCCCGAAACTCGTTACAGTTATCAAATGGAACTGTCTTCATAGCCACCAAAAAATAAAAATAAAAATTATGTGTACATGCATGTAGATATATAAAAGTAAGTAGATCAAAGTGTTTGGCTAGGTACATGGTCTAATCCATACAACTGCTTATTTGAGAAAAAAATAGAGCGCCTTGAGAACAATCGGTTGACCTTAATTTTAATACTGAACCCTATGAATTTGTTAAGTTGTAGAGCCTAATTAGTATTATTGTACGAGCCATCATTAGAGTTTTATATTTCGTAAAACGGTGGAAGAGGGGTTAGAAAAGATAGGGTGTGGATAATTTCATTTAATTATAGTGAATTATTGCAGTGGTGAGGAGAACGTAGTCTCACATCAAAGCAAACCGCTATAAATCGTGTGTGTTCTTGTCTCTCTATTTTTCTTTCTTCTATTTAATTGTCCTCGATAGTATAGAATTACGACTTCTAATTTTTAACAGAATTTATTGTCAGAGTTCAAATCCATCTAAAAGCTCCAAAATGCAGTTCAAGTTAAAATTGGCGATCATTTGCGGATTATGCTAAGTGTAAAACTTCACATCTTGTGAACGATATAAAGGTTTTGACTACTTCTCTTAGTAAATAAGTACAGTCCATTCACACCTGTACTACCACGCCTGGATCTTCCCTTGTCTATAAATCCAAGAAATCTATCATGGAGTTCTCAGCAGGGAATTTCAGTTAAAGTATGGCTTTAGTGCAAATACAGGAGACTCCTCACTGGAAGAAAGTCCTAAGCTATATTGGTCCTGGATTTTTAGTCTCAGTCGCGTATTTGGATCCTGGAAACTGTAAGAACTAAACCACTCTCCCTCCCTCCCTCTCTCTCTCTCTCTCTCTCTCAACATTATAAGCTCTGGTTTAGAAAATGTGTTTTTCTTTCTCGGGAAGCCCTAAAGCTCCCCGGTTCACTGTTTTATTTGATGAATTGTGTGTAATATATGCAGTGGAGACAGATTTACAAGCTGGTGCTGACTATAAATACGAGGTGGTCTAGCTTCTTGTTCTTTTTATCCTTGTTTATTTCTCCCATGTTTTATATAATAATTCTGTGTGTTTTGGAAGACAGTTACTATGGATTGTGCTCGTTGGGCTCGGTTTTGCTCTCGTAATTCAATCTCGTTCTGCAAACCTTGGGGTGGCTACAGGTTATTAATTTCTTTGGTTTATAAATTATTCACGCACCAAAGATTCATAAATACGGTTCATGGCTTTCTATAATCGATAATAAGAACTGAAAACTTATTTACCCTTTAACTCAACATTATAAATGAAAATAAGATAAATATGTATTAATGCTGCACCCGCGGAAAGAGTTCACCAAAAGATTTGACCAACTCTTGCAAACAGTTGAATTAAATGTACCAATAATCACTATATTTTTCACAATATTTATGATTGATCATTGAATTTTAAAACCTCTCTAACTAGCTAATGAACTCAACAAACTGTTATACCATCTGTCACTATGTCATCAATCGATTAAAACACGTGACTTCTTTGACCGTTTTCGGCATGTCACAAAAGTTATCATAAACGTTCTGAAAAGTACATTGGTCAATAGAACATATTGTAAAAATACAGTGGCCAACAAAATAAAAATTAAATACTTTTACTCTCTTACATTTTATCCTACGTGTTTAAATTATTTTAAGGAGATATTAGTGTCGTGTTGCTGTAAATAATTAATCTTAAAAATCTTAACTAATTCAATTCTTGAAGTTCATCGTTATCAATTCAAAATAAGAATCTTAACTTGCATTGAGAGGGCTGGGTTTTATGAGCTGTTAAAAAACAAAAATATAAAAACAATGGCACTAGGGGGGACTGGCCGGAGCTACAGTCCGGTCCAATCCTCCGACCATTTCATTTTTGCTGTGTGTAAATATTTTATTTATTTCTACATATTAGCCTGACTTGAATTTTTTTGGTCCAGTCATATTATGGCACTGGTGGTTTGAAAGACAAAATGAAGCTAATTATATTTGTTTGCTTAGGTGCTGAAAAATAACTATACTGACACCAATAACTAAACATGATCTGCATAAAAAATAATAATAATAATAATGCTATACATCAATACTTCTCTAATATTCTCCTTTAATTGAAGTAATATGAACACATAAGATAAAATATAAGAGAGTAAATATGTTGTGTTAAATATCTCATTCTCAATTGTACATTCCACCTGTGGTGGATCCAGAAATCTAGATGTGCAAGGATGGCCTTTGAGTGGCAGGGTTCTTGTGAAGCTAGCACAGATGGCCACAGGAGCTCTCCGGGTGCTAGTTCTGCACCCGCTTTCCACATTATTTTTCATTGACCACAAGTACTTTTCACAGCATTTATGATTAATTAGTGAACTTCTGTGACATGATGAAAACTAATGGTACCTCAAAGATATCATACGTGAATATAAGTTTCCACATCATCAATTTTGTCTAGTTTTCAATGATTGATGTCGGAGTAAGGATGGTGTAATGGTTCAATAAGTTCGGTAGGGAAGAAGTTTTGATGATAAGTTTGCTGGGCAGAAGTTGACACCAAATGAGAAATTTGCAGTACTACCAGCATCCAAAATTTAATATTTCTTGAATGCGTAGCTCTTGAACCACTTTTGATGTTCTGGTGAGATCTTTTTTTTTTATTATTATTAAAAATCTGATACATTCTCAATTTCTATAAACTGATGCCAACAGAATTTGAAGACGCGAATTTTATCTACTCCAATAAAATCTTAAAAGCTTGATCTTTTGTTTTTTTTGCTTGCAATTTCTTGCTGCTCTCAATTGATTAATGATGTGGGAAAGCAGGCAAACATCTGTCGCAACACTGCAGGACTGAATACCATACTCCAATAAATTACTGCCTTTGGATATTGGCCGAGATTGCAGTTATTGCTGCCGACATCCCAAAAGGTTTGCCTCTTCAAAATAACTATATATTTTGCAAGCTAACATTAATTGAATATATCAAGGCATGCAGTGGAAATTCAATTTTTAGTAGGAGTTATAATATCTCAATTCATTAGTAATTTTAAAGAAATACAAAGTGAATGTGCTTGTATAATTTTCCAGGTTTTGAATTGCAAATCTGAAAATATAAATATTTATAACTAATTGAATATAAACGCAGTTATAGGCACAGCCTTTGCTCTAAACATTCTCTTCAACGTGCCCATTTGGTCTGGAGTGTTGCTGGCGGGACTAAATACTCTTCTCCTCCTCGGATTGCAACGATACGGCGTGAGTAATCGTGTCACTGAATCTTAACTACATTTCAGTACACTGAATTGGACAGTACGGGGTCGGCCACTTGGCTCCCTTGTCAATCAAATTGTACAAGACATTGTACTTCTAGCGTGGTGGTTGAAAAAAATTCACTGTTTTTCCATCTTGTCCCAGCTACTTGTCCCGTTTTGTCCAGTAGAACGAACTGGCTAGACTAGACAAGACATGACATGACATGGTTGTCCTGTTTTGTTCTATAGTCGAGTCGAGTCGATTCTGGCCCCTAATTAATGTGATTTCTTGTTGGAGTGTGTAGATAAGAAAGTTGGAGATTGCAATTGGTATACTGGTGCTGGTTGTGGGAGGCTGCTTCTGCTCTGTGATGGTACATGCAAACCCCAACGTGAAGGAGATTGCAAGGGGAATGTTCATCCCCAAATTAAGCAATGCAAGTGCCACAAGAGATTCCATTGCTCTTCTGGGAGCTCTCATCATGCCGTAATTCCTCAAATTATTATTATTAATACTTGGAATTTTTTTACATAATTTATGCATGTTCTATATATAAGGTTGCTTGAACACAGGTCATAATAGGACCAAAAATTTCAGGGAAAACAACAATATAACTGCTAAGAAAATGCAAAAAAAAAAAAAAAAATGCTCAACAGTCGACCATGGAAATTCTTCAAAATTTTAGAGTTGAAAATGCAAATAAAAATAATGTATTTTATTACACAAGGATGCATCTATTTGTTACTATATAAAATCGATTTTTTACTTGAAAATAATAAATTAATATCTCTAGTAAGAAGTTGAAATGCATAAAATTTATGACTGTCAATAATTTTTCAACATAATCTACGATAAAAAAATATTTTATACGGATCAAATCTTCAGATTTTTTATTTATCGAGGTAAAAGTACATTTTATTAACTTAACTACATAAAATCTCTGAAATTTTATCCAACTTTTAGGATAGTTATCAATTATTAATTTCTTGTCCATCTCATCATCATCAATGTAACGACCTACCATTTGATCTATCAAGGAGACAAGGATGAAGGACCCTACATCTTCCGATGTGAATTTAATACAGGCCTAACTACATATATAAAAATATCCCAAATTTGAGCAAATGAAAATTTAATATTCCTATTATACCTATTTTTCATATTAATTTGTTCGATTTATCCATTTACATAAAAAAATAAAAAAATAAATAAAAAGGTACACCTTTGAGAGATATATGAGCTTTTGGGTGAGTTAAATATTTTAGGCCAATTTAAGTTGAAAATAGTTAAAATTAAAATAGAAAGGATATAATTATATTCACGCATAATTGTTATTTACTGCACCATATTTTAATTAAACTTAAGAGTCCTCGTTCTTTTATTCAAATTAATATTTATTTTCCTAGTTTTCTTCATCGAACTCTTATCTTCAATCTTCTATTAATTAAAATACTTCGTTTCATGCTTTGGAAAGAAAGAAAATTACTTTGTTGCACTTTTACATTTATTATTATTTTTTAAAATATGCTAACGAATCATTTCACGCCCTCTTCAATGAATTTTTTGGATAGAAAACCATTATCGAAGACGAGATGTGTTAGTTAATGAAAGGTTGAGAATAAATATGCATAAAAAAAGTTAAAAATCTAAGTTTAAAAAAACCTGTTAAAAAAATAAAAAAAAATTAATTATTTGCTCATATTAATATGTTTTATATACCCTTATACCAGTATGTCAATTTTATTTTCTCGTCCGAACACTTTGACATGTAAAATTGTTATATCTTAAAAAGTAAAATTGGAATACTTCATTATAAAGTCTAAACTGGTGAAGAATTTTTTCATATAAATTTACATTAAAAGAGTCCTTTTGATTAGGAAGTTTTTTTACTTTTACTGGAGCACTCTGGTAGAAAAAGAAAAGTTACAAGTTGCTATACATTTGATGTCCATGGAGACTGATAAATGTAAATATTGCAGGCACAACCTATTTCTTCATTCAGCTTTAGTGACATCCAGAAAAATTCATCGTTCTGTCGATGGTATAAGGGTAAGTTTTATGCTGTTCAGTCGAGCATAATATTTTTTAAATTCCAGAATATAATGTGTCTTGTTTTACAGAGTGCAAACAGATACTTTTTACTGGAAAGCGGATTAGCTTTGCTCATTGCATTCCTTATCAATGTGGCAGTCATATCTGTGAGCGGAACCGTCTGCTCCAATCCCAACATCTCTTCAAACAACAAATACCATTGCACCAATGTTACTCTCAACTCAGCTGCTTTACTACTGAAGGTCTCTTCTTTCATATTTTCTATATATATATACACACGCACACACCATTATAGATACGAAAATAATAATCAATGGATAAAGGTATATAGACTATTACTTGTCCTATTAAAGTTGAACTTTAAGAGGGAGTGTTTATGCCTCATATGGTTAGCCCACAAGCTCAAACGAGCAATTTGATCCATCTAAAATTGAAACGGACAATCTGATTCTAAGATTGGTTTCTAAGGCTCAAATAGGAAGTCGAGTTTTAAGATTGATTTCCTTAAATAAGTAGGTTATGTTAAGAAAAACAACCAAGCTGTACAAACAGGGTCAATGACAGATTTTCATTGACAGACAACACTTGGCAGTTCAACATTGGAAGTTGGGAAAAAACTACACAAAAACACTCAATCAAATCATGCCAAATCAGCCTTTTTCTGAACCTTTTTTCCTGTCCATCCAGTTTTATTCTAAGAAAAATCTCACACCTGTTAAATAAGAAGGTAATAAGCAATAAGCAACATATATTGGTTTTTGCTATTCTTCTCAATGAGAATAATCTTTTAATGTGAAACCCTAATGCCCAATATTTTGTATGTGTATGTGTATGTGCATGTCAAAATGTTATTAAATATGTGGATCACTAATCCTCATAAGAATATTATACAAGAATAGAGAGAATCATGATTTTGGAGATATGAATGTAAAAATGAATAACTTGCTATTGTTTATAGCATTTTTCAAAGATGCCAAGTTCAAGTTCCATCACCATTCATAATAAAAATATCCAACTTTCAACTTCAAGTTATGTAAAATGTATAAATATAATCAGCAAACTGTTTATAATTGTTCAATCATCAAAATTATTCTCCATGCAAAATAACTATTTTTTTTCAATTTGTCTCATCAAATTTATTTTTCTCGAAGCAATACTTTCTGTTTCATTTTATTTACTTTCTAACAAAATTGTCACATAACATCAAATTCATGCAAAATTAGAATTCCATGTAAATTTTTTCAATTAAACTTCAAATTAATCCATTAATAAGTATATAAAGTAAGTATTTTGTTTAATACAACTAAATCTTGTGTTGTTTGGGTTGGGAGACAGAATGCTCTTGGGAATTGGAGTTCAAAATTGTATGCCATATCCTTACTTGCTTCTGGTCAGAGCTCAACTGTAACAGGGACCTATGCTGGCCAATACATTATGCAGGTAAACAATTCTGCAAATAGGTAGCATATTCAGTAGAGGAGATTGAATAGCCAATAGTAAAAATATATAGCCATGAAGATTTTTTACTACTGGTTGCAGGGTTTTCTGGATTTAAAAATGAAGCTTTGGTTGAGAAATTTAGTGACCAGGTGTATAGCCATAGCTCCAAGCTTAATAGCCTGCATTATTGGTGGACCCTCTGCTGCTGCAAGGCTAATCATCATTGCTTCGGTAAATTCTAAATTTTGTTATTCTAAACAAGAAAACATGCCAAAAAACAGACCTAACTCTTTTTTATTTTTTCCATTTGAACTTCCATTTGCATTGGTTCCTCTACTGAAGTTTACAAGCAGTGAGGCCAAGATGGGAGAGCACAAGAACTCTATAATGGTAATGTTAAAGAGCCATATTCTTTATTTACCTTGTTTGTATCGTCAATGTAAGGCCGCATTACACGTTACTCGTTTAAGTGCAAGGAATTCAACTTAACACAAGGAGCCTGTTGAAGTTAATTATAAATAAATCAATTTCTTTTATTCATAACAACTTAAACTTTTAAACGAGACATTCTCATCTAACCTATACAAGGAGCTGCTTGCCAACTTGCAGTCGTTGGGAGGCAGTAGGATTATGGTATAGGGCCCCTTCTTTCTCTTCCTTGAAAAGTCCATTATGGGTTTCGATTTCCGAATAGAACAATGGCTTATTTGGCACTATATTCACTAAATTTGAAGATAGAACATGTGTTTTTTTATTCATCACGCATACCTTGAATAATTTTCCACGTTATTGTAACAAATTATGCTGTTTTATAAATTGTGAACATATATAACAGGTTTCTCTGATCTTATGGTTCTTGGGAGCTTGCTCCATTGGGATCAACATATATTTCTTAGGCTCGACTTTGCTGGGATGGATTACGAGTGATCATACGCCTAAGGCTACAGCTATAATCACTTGTGTAGCGATTTCTCCGGTCATCATACTTTACATTCTGATGTTACTCTACTTGACATTTAAGCCACAAATTCCCAACACAGATTCCCCGGATTCTGGTATGAGCCCAGATGAATCACTAGAATCAGAAATTACAAGGGAAAGGGATAGCAACGGTATACAGAGAGCAGTTGAGATTGAAATGTAAGATATTTGAATGAATGCAAGGTGAGAATTGCTACCAGTGTACGCGCAGAGCCTATTGCATTAGACCAGTAAATTTTAAATTAATGAATAAGCATCTTTGCAAGGTTTTCTTTGTTGCATTGTCAACCAAAACTCGAGGGTTCAAGAAAAATTTTTAGAAAACCGCTTGATGCGAATCGAGATTGAACACAAATTAACGAACAACAATAAAATTTATGGATTATGCAGTTTAAAAAACATGGTGCCACTAATTTAGATGATTCACCGAACTACGATGAAAATTTCAAACTCAGCTTATTGTGATACAAAATATTTTGGGTGAATCGTCCATAAAATTAGTTTCAAATCATATTAGACTTGATATACTGTAGACTATGGATACAGATTATTGAATTTCACTACAAAAATTTATCATTAACTAGTGAAATTCAAGGATTCAAGATCAAAGGAAAAAAGATCTAGTTTATTAGCATTAAAAACAAAACTAATGACTATTTCATCCAAAAGGGCTTCAATCCTACCACGATTCATGTTCGCAGTCTTCAAATTTTCATCAATACAGTTCACCCTACATCAAAATATATTTTCAAAAACCAAATAACAACTGTAGGTCTACTACTTCTCGATCTCTCCTCTGCTATGACTCTGCACAGAATTTTTACTTATCAAGAATTTCCATTTCCATTGCTATAACTTGCAATTGCTGGGACATAACAGTTATCGAAACACCACACTTTCGCTAAGCTGGGTTGTGGTTTCTGAATCTGATGTTCAAGATTAGTAGACAAGGCACTGCTTCCGGTCGCTGAAGTCCAAATTTTCGTCGTTGAAGAATTTTGAAAAGTCTTCGACTTTGAAGAACTCGGGTTTTGAAAAGAAATGGATTTTGGCTTCTGAATGTGATGTTCATGATTAGCAGACGAGGCACTGCTTTCTGCTGCAGAAGCCCAACTTTTCATCCCTGAAGAAATTTGGTCAAAATTTCTGTGGGTGAAACCTGGGTTTAAAAATCCCATAGTAGCTAATCTTTGTTGCTGTAACTTCAAGCGTATGTCTTGATTGATAGAAATCAGCGACTCAATGGAGGTCACAAGATCACAATGAAGATTCAGGAATGAGCCCATTTCTTGAACTCCATTGCTGAAATCTGGGGTGCCCTCTCCATGTGAGAGAGACAAAGGAAATTTGAAGCCCATAAAAGAAGAATTTCCTGAAGGAGGATAAAGATTAAAACAAGGGATTGTTGGAGATTTTCCCTTGCTGTCAGTACACTTTTTGGTAGTTCCAGAAGTAGTTAATAAAGTTCCGAAGGGTAAAATCCTTGGACAGTGAAAATCAGAAGCTGGTAAGTTCAATCTACCTGTATTAGATGATCCATTGGAGCAGTTCTGTGAATCTCTCAAAGAAGACTTCAGTTTATTGATTTTCTGGCGGTCTCCATGGACAGTACCGGCACCCACTAGTAAGCTGCCCAGGTTTCCTCCTTTTACCCAGTACATTCTGCACGTCTTGCAATAATACCTCGGCTTTGTGAGACTGTGATTATTGTAGTAGCAAAACTTGGTGCGTAGGGAATCACATCTAGGGCACTTGAGGGTTGCTTCCTGTGGCGTTGCAACCGTCGTCTGGCTGCCGGAGCTCTGGCTTATACCTTCGCTAGCTGTCTTTGCCAGCATTCTATCAGCTGGTGACATTGAGAAGGTTCTTCTACTGACACTTGGAAAAGCAGCTTTCAAGGTCTCGTCCTCCTGTAAATCACTGGAGCACTGGTGAATTTAATGTAGAGAGAGGGAGAGAGAGATCAGGTGCATAATGTGAGAAAGGGATAAGAGAGACTCACGAGAAGATGATGAAATAGCTCAGGTAGAATGGTGTAACAAGAAGATGATGTAAGAACTCAGGTGGAATGGTGTAACAAGAAGATGATGTAATAGCTCAGGTACAATAGCCCAGGTGGAATAGGGATAAACAATTGCAGACGAATAAGAACAAAATAGAGACACTGCCATACCTGTCGAGCGCCCACAGTGCAAATAAAACAGCTGCAGACACTGTTGATGCGTACAGTCAACTTGTTTTGTGTTTCTCCGAGTGTAAAAAAAAAAACGTGAGAGAGAAGAGAAAAAAAAAAAAAAAAAAAAAAAAAAACGTGAGAGAGAAAAGCGATTTGGGCGAATTGGAGGATTTCACAAAAACCATTAGGGCTCGAGGCTGAATCTCGTCTGCAGACGGGATTACCATGACTACCGTCCTACCGGTGCAACCAGCGCCGACAGGGCTTTCCGGTGAGCATTAGGGTGGAGCTACAATAGGTGGGTTTTCGACTGGAGGGCAACACAATAGATTGTATTCGGAGGTTGTCAAGCCGCGCGAGAAAATTGGGATTAATCAGACGGTGATAAAAATGGATACGGCCATCACAATGCGAGGTCCAAAATTGATTAACGGTGAGCTTGGATTTATTTTTACAGATGTGGAAGAGAAGAACCTATCTGAAGACTTATGGTTTGCTTTGGTGATGAAATTCCTCACGATGAGGCCAAACATTGATGTGGTTAGACTGACTGTTAACAAAACTTGGGGCCTTCAAGTGATTCAAGTAATTAGCTACATGGATGCCTTATATATGCTGATTCAATTGAAGAACAAGACAGATTACTTGCATGTGTGGACAAGAGAGGGTCGATCCTTGGCTGGGGCAACATTTCATCTCTTCAAATGGTCGACGGAGTTTGATCTTACTAGAGAATCTTCTATTGCTGCATAGTGGATCTTTTTACCAGGTTTGCCGATGCATATGAATAGACCAGATTGCTTAAGAATTTTGGCGACTCGATTTGGAAGATACTTGGGGACTGACCATGCAACATTGAATCGGTCTTGGGCTACAGGTGCTAAAATGTGTATTGAAGTGGATTTGCTTGCAGAACCAGTCAGTAGTTTTCCTATTGTTACTTCATCGAAGACATTTTGGCAAGAGGTTCAGTATGAGAAGCCAGGTTTATACTGTATCAAATGTGGTCGGCAAGGTCATCCTGAATCTGTGTGTCGGGTTGGATAGAGCTGTGTGCTCCCTCAAAAAGTGATGGAGAGACAGGAATGGCGCAAGAAAGAGGGGCAAGATATAGCGAAAAATAAAGATAAGGTGGATGAAATAATTGGGCAACCAGAGATTACTCGAATTGAGAAGGGAGAATCGTCGATGGGGGCAGGTAAATTTGTCAAGGAGAGTGAGAGTTTGTGTGATGCTATGGTGAGGTTTAAGGAGGCTGACCCCTTGGTGAATACGAGAGATAATGGTTCGATTGGGGTTGAGAAAGCTCAAATTGGAGAGAGGGAGGTTGTACTATTGGAGGCTGAATTAAGTGAGGATTTGACTATGAAAGATGATTCAACACATGTTGATATAGGTGCAGGGAAGGAAGCCCCTTCCAGCATTGACAATGTGAAGGACTTTTCCAAAGTGGTTGATGAAGATTTGGAGGTTGTAAATGACCAGCTACCAATAGGGAATGAGGGGTATCCTATTGGTGGTGATGATGTGAATGTGCAAGATGGTGGAGAAGAATAGCAGCAGCGTCCTATCCACCATGAGTCTGATTCTGAAAAGGAAATAAAGGGATGCGAAGGGAAGAAAGACCCAAACTACTGGTCTGATTCAGAGGTCCATAAACAATATACTGAAGTACAGAAGACTATTCCCTAGGTTACTAAAGCATCACAAAGGGCGCGAGCACGCACTACTAAACTTGATTTATGATTGATCAACTATTAATGTGGAACGTGCAAGGGGTGGGCACGTCAAAAGGAAGGATAGGAAAGTTAGTGAGGAAATTCAATGTGGAAATACTAGGGATTGCAAAACCTTTTCATGGGGAGGAAAAATGAAGCTTTTGGCTTGTAAAATAAAGTTGCCAAACTTTATATCAAATGAGAAAACAGGAGGTAAATTATGGGTTTTTTGGAGTGAAGATTACAAGGTTGATTGGCTTCATTTCTCGGATCAAGCTTTGCATGAAGTTTTCATGAAGGGAGAGTATAAGATGTTAGTGTCGTTCATTTATGTGAAATGTAATGCTTTGGAAAGGAGGAAACTTTGGCAGGAGTTAGAGAATGTTAGGATGAGTGGCCTTCCTTGGGTGGTCTCTAGCAATTTCAATATCATTAGAAATGACTCTGAGCGAGTGGGTGGCCACCCTAGACCTCTTCAGGCTATGGAAGATTTTAACGAGTGCATTGACAAGTGTGGTCTCTTAGAGCTCCCAGTTCTAGGTAGAAAATTGTAACGACCCAAAATTTAAAGATTTGGAATCGTTACTAAAACATTTATTTCATAATTAAATAAATTATGTCAAACATTCTACATGAAAATTTTTCTAGTTCCATCTATAAAATAAATAAAGTCTGTGGAAAACATAATTAATTGAACCATGTTCCAAATATTAAACTTCAAATCTAACATGAAGATAAAACTGAAATAACGCAAAGAGAAATAAATAAATAAAACTTGCTAATCATGTTACTCAGAATTTATTTATCTTGAATTTCATAATTTCTGGCATTACAACTCCACCGCATCGCCCGCCAACCAACGACCCTTTCTAATCTGTGGGGAGTAGGGAAAATGGTGAGTACATGGAAATACTCAGTAGGATATAAAAATTAATGGTGCAGCTCTATCTTTCAACCTCGATAATTTGGGCTTCGCTAATCCAAATTAACTTTTTTTCGAGCCTAACATGCATGATTAATTACGACCTATCCAACGAGCCCAATATTCATATACTTATTATCGCTCCATTAGTATCTACATTTTAAGCCAAATGAAATCGAAATTTACTATATATATACTTTAGTCCCTAAACTTTCAAAACATTAAAATATAGCATAAATAAAATTAAATTATATTCTATAAAATTTCGGGATATTATAAAAATTATCTTGGTGCAATGGACATGAGGGCTTGACTAGAAGTTGGGCGTGGCTAGACAGAACACTGGTAAATGATGAGGTGTTACGTGACTTCCCGGAAGCAAGTATGAAGTACATGTCGGGAACATCTTCTTATCACCGCCCTATGACTATTAACTTGCAAAAGAAGTATGCTTTGTATGGCCCGACCCCATTTCGATTCCAACGAATGTGGTGCGAGCATGAGGGTTTTTTGCCACTTGTGGAGGCAGCATGGAGATTGGGAGATAGTGGTTTGATGTTGGGTGGCTTAGAAAAATTAGCGGCTAAACTGAAGGCTATTAAAAAAGCTTTGAAAGTGTGGAATAAAGAGATTTTTGTGAGGGTTGATAATGTTATTTTGGAGTTAGAAGAACAAGTGGAGGCTCTCGATAGCAGGTTACAAGTTGCATATTCTAATAAGGCAGAACAAGAATACTTGATTTCTAAAATTGAATTGGAGGAATGGCAAAGAAGAGAGGAAATTAGATTGTCCCAACTGGTAAAAAAGAAATGGTTGTCTGACAGTGATAACAATTCTAAATTTTATCATGTTGTAGTCTCGCAAAGACGAAGAAAATCAAAGTTAAATCAGATGAAGCTTACAAACGGCACTATTTTGTCGACTCCGCAGCAAATACATGCAGAAGCTATGAAATATCTTCAGATTGTTCTTACGAGCAAGGAAAGCGAAATTGTACCAGATTTATCTCATATCATTGAGCCTGCAAGTTCTCAAGAGAAAGGACAGATGCTATGTGCTTTGCCGACTGAAGAGGAGGTTTGAACTGCAACTCATTCGATACCTATGGATAGCACACCTAGGCCTAATGGATATGGATCGGCTTTCTTTATCAAGTGCTCGGATATTGTTAAAGGAGATCTAGTGGAGGCAACAAAGGAGTTTTTTTGAAAGAAGGGTGCTTCCTCGATTTTATACATCATCATATATAGTGTTGATCCCAAAGGTGGAGAATCCTAGCGGTTTTGATAAGTTTCGACCAATCAGTCTTTGCTCTGTTGTGTACAAAATATTTTCAAAGATTTTGGTGCAGAGAATGAGTGTTATACTTTCTAGGATTATTTCTCAAGAGCAAGGAGCCTTCATCCCAGGTTAAAGTATTTTTGAGAACATTACACTCACTCAAGAATTAGTGAACTCTCTGAATAAAAAGGTTCGTGGTGGAAATGTGATGATTAAAGTAGATATGGCTAAAGCATATGATAGGGTGGAGTGACATTTCTTACTTCATGTTTTATCATCTTTTGGGTTTCCGACGAGGTTTTGCAAGTTAATTGAACAATGTATATCCACACCATGGTTCTCAGTGATGATGAATGGAACCATGGAAGGTTTTTTTAAATCATGTGTGGTCTTCGTCAAGGAGATCCTTTATCCTCTTATTTGTTTATTATCATGCAATAGGTGTTGACTAGACTGCTGAAGAGGGGTTTTGAGGAAGGACGGATTGGGTGTTTCTCACACCCTAGGGGTGCGACTGCGATAACTCATTTGATGTATGTTGATGATTTTAGTTATTTTTGTCAATGGAGGGAAAAGGTCTATCAAAGAGCTCAGGAAGGTTCTAGGTCTATATGAGAACTGGTCTGGTCAAAAGATCAACAAGGAAAAGACTGCTATTTTTTTCTCAAAAAATTGTTCAGTGACTCGGAAAGGAGTAGCACTAAGGGAGAGTAGTTTTAAGGAGGGTCAATTTCCAGTTATTTACTTGGGTGTTCCAGTGGTCCAGGGTCGTTTAACTGCCCGCCATCTTGAGCCCTTGGTGGAAAAAATCAGAAAGAAAATTGCAGGTTGGAAGCTTCAATTGCTGTCGCAAGGGGGAAGATTGGTCTTACTTCGTCATGTTCTCACGTGTATGGCTACCCATTTGTTGTCTGTGTTGAATGTTCCAAAATCTATTTTTAAGAGACTCAATTCCATCCTCTCATCTTTCTTTTGGGGTGAGGTTAATGGGAGGACTAGGAAGAAATGGTGTTGTTGGGATAAACTTTGTAAACCGGTGGTGGAAGGGGGGATCGGAGTTAGGAAATTTGAAGATGTCTAGCGTGCCCTACACATGAAGTTTGCATGGAAATTACTGTCATCGGATTGCTTATGGGCAACTTTTTTTCGGGCAAAATATACGAAGCATGGTTTGATTGATGTCTCCACTTTACGCTATATAGGCTCTCAATTCTGGTGCTCTATTGTGGGATGCATCCCTAATGTGATTAACAGTAGTCAATGGCAGATTAGGGAGGGTTCTATCTCGTTCTGGTATGCTCATTGGTTAGATGACGGCCCTTTGTCACGGGACGCATCACATATTGATCAACCAACTCTTAGAATCAAAGATATTTGCTTGGATAGTGATTGGAATATGAATCAATTACTGCAACTTGTAGGGGAAGACAAAGCCTCTAGTGTTATGGCTAAGGTGAGTAAATGTAGAGAGGGGGATAATGTTCTTATTTGGAAAACGAATAGTGAAGGAACATTCTCTTCCAAGAGTGCATGGGACATTATTAGAGTTCGGCAACCCCAAACCTCTTGGGGTAGATGGGTATGGCATTCTGCACTCCCAAAAAGAATGTCAGTGATAATGTGGAAGGCTTTTTCTAAAGCTTTAAGTGTTGATGGTAGAGTTCGGCAAATGGGTATAGCGTTAGCTTCTCGTTGTGATTGCTGCCTTACAGGAAATGAAGAAACACCCAACCATGTTCTTAGTATAGGTAAGGTGGCAAACAAAGTTTGGAGGAAAGTTTCGGTGGCTTTGGGTATTCGGTGGAGATCTAAACAAAACTGGTATGATAGAGTAAATTAATGGTGGGCCATTGCAGGTAAAAAATCACAAATTAGGTACTTACAAAGGTTACTTCAAAGTATACTGACGTGGAGGCTATGGATGAGACGTTGTAAAGCAAAAATGGAAGGTATTCATGAAACTGTGGAGCAGATTTTCCATTCGATAAAATTCTGGCTGCAACATGTGTCATCCAATTTGAAAAAAGAACGAGTTCTCTCGCGGTCAGAAGAATTACTTCTTAGAAACTTTGATATTAGTCCAATGGTGAATCGGGAGAGACCTCTTCGGATTGTTAAATGGGCTAAACCGGCTGCGGACAGAGTAAAGCTAAATGTAGATGGAAGCTGTCTAGGCAACCCAGGTATGGCTGGTGGTGGTGGGGTTGTAAGGGATGAAACGGGGAGGCTGATAGCAAGTTTCTCTTCTTTCTTTAGATATGGCACTAACAATGAGGCGGAGTTGAGAGCGCTTATTGATGGACTGACCTTGTGTTAGGATTTGGGATTATATCAAGTGGATATTGAATGTGATTCGTTGTTAGTGGTTTCCTGGATTCTGACAAGAAAATGTACGTTATGGTTGTGGGATTTTTGGGAAGTTCTCATAGATTTTCTCAAGAAGTTTGATTTCCACATCATGCATCAGTATAGAGAAGCTAATCAGGTTGCGGATGAGCTGGCGAAGTTAGGTGCTAAGGGGAAGACAGAACGGTTCTTATCATGTATGGAACTACCAAGGTTTTGTCGAGGGTTGATCTGTCTAGACAGGATGGGTGCGGTGTACATTCGTCAGAAAAGATAGACTTTTTCCATTGTTTGATTACATTGATAGGAGTTGAGATTATTCGTTATTTTTATTGATTGATCGGTTGTTACTACGGTTTTCCTCCGCCTTAAGTGAGGGTTGGTATGAATAAATGCCTGATGGGCTTTTAAAAAAAAAAAAAAAAGGGGTGCTCCGAGTGACAGTAATTCTCAATGATGAAAATTGAAAACCAGTTTTCAATAACATTTTCTCTCTTTTTAACGATGATTGTGTAAATGTTAATGACCACTTCCTATTTTTAACTAGAAAAATTAGGCCAGAATCGAAATTACAAGTGTAAAATTTCTAAAATATCTTAAATGAAATTTTGCCTCAAGAGCTTCCCGGGCACCTTCCAACCCTAAGATAACCTTATCTTGAACATCGATCCACATATGGACTCTACGCAACGACAATAATTAAGACTCCACAACTTAACATACCGTCAGGTCGAGGCCTTGACCTTGACCTTGTAGCTTGCTGCAATGTAGCCACGCCAGTGTCATTGCAGTGTGGGGAATGCACAAGGGGATTCAATGGATGCCATTCATGTCTATGTGGCGATGGAGAATCCGATGACGATGGCGTTTTCTCCCTTTCAATCCAAATAAGTTTATGGGTATCGATTCAAGTGAGGATTACGATGATCCTTCGATTTTCAACAAAGGAGATTCAAGAGTTTTCGGATTTGAGCATCAATTATGATGATGAGGAGCCTTATTTATGGATAGTACGAACAGGGAGATGACCATCCAATTGAAGACTTCTTCCCATTACTAACTTACCATTATCTCAGGCTCAAGCTCTATCTGGTCTTCCTTTCCCATTTCTCACAGGCTTCCGTTCTACTAGCGTTCTCTTAGATCCTTCCAGGTCAAGACTCAAATCTGTCGAGTAGTAGTCCAATAAATTCACGAGTGAATTTTTTTTGACGATAATAGCTTGTACTGAAACACAATTCTGGGCAGGACATAATTGAATGAAAATTTTCAGATGCTACGTTTTACGAATGTCACCCACTGTGTGCATAAAGGTTGATCTCCGCTTGGGAATAAGTTAATTTGGAGTAGGCACAAGGATGTTAAAATTAGTTCTTGGAAATTTGACCGCACATATATTTCATGAACTCCACTTGACGTACAGAATTTCTTTCACAGGGTTTTACAGAATACACACAATGGAGGGTGAGTGGGTATTTTTTTGGTAATATTTTACTCACATCTCATGTGAGTATTCTAGTTCCATTCTATAATATATTATTTTGTACAGACAGAATATTGCATATTTCAGTGTAACACTTTCGATGGCAATTTCTTCTCATTTGTAGATTCTGAGAACGGGTTTATAAACGTCTATTCGTGATAACCCATTGAAAAAACTCTTATCGATCCTAGAAGAAAAACGCAGGAATCCATTAGTGGAGGGGTCATTAACCTTCTTGAAAATTATAAGTTGGTCAAACTTCATTTTTAATCACATATTTTATTGAACTCACAACTTTTATTCAATTTTAACTTATAAATATATGAAAACTGTTATAAATAAATAAATAGTACTTATAAATCAATAAAATAAATGATTTAAAATAAAACAACGTAACAAGATTTTGAGGACGAGTTTCCTCTTGCCAGAGGAAGACCACATTTTTACATATTTTGCACAAATTCCTATCACCACAAGTCACCTAAGAACCTCGATTTCAGCTTTAACTCCAGTTCGTTGCATATCCGTAAATTTGTTTTGAAATCTATTGAATTTTTCATAATTAAATTGTAATCAGACTTTAATTTATAACTCCCCAGATTCTCAAATCATTCTTCGCCACTGCGTTCTATGTTGAAACTGTTAGAATAAACCACCACAAAAGGAAGAATAAGCAGCTCAGAAATGGTGAAAATAATCAAACCTATATGGGTTCGCTC
>NC_036250.1:8841924-8851827 GCF_002742605.1 Olea europaea var. sylvestris | reverse complement strand
GCTCTTAATTGTATTTTAGAAGAAGTTAGAAACATCATAAACACATAATCTTTGTATTCTTTCTTCATTAGACACATCATAAACACATAATTTTTGTATTCTTTCTCCATTCTGTGTAAATTATTTATTCTTGTGTTCTTGTGATCAATTACTTCATATTGTGGCTTAATCTCCTATTTTCTCCAACAACTTGGCATTGGATTAACCCAGTATCATCTTCTGCTTTTCATAACAACTGGTATTAGAGCTGAAGGTTTTCTGGCGGGTTCTTGGGAGGTCCAAGTTGGATATTAAAGAGAGATTGAAGCGAGGTCAATTGTTTTAAGGATGGCAACTATGAAATTCAAGATTCCGCTTTTGGATGACAACAAGATTTTTTGTTATGGCAGATTTTTTTGTTTACATGCTAGCGGAGAAGCAATGCAAGGATTGGTATTTATTTTGGAAGGTTCGATGATCACTTTGAATGCAACTGCAGCTTATTGTTTGATAAGTGATGACTCGGGTAAAATCAACTGTGATAGGATTGTTCGTGGTGATTCGAAAAATAATATTGGAGAATCTTCTAGTAGCTAAAGTGGAGCTAGTTGTGATCATATTGCTCATGGTGATTTGAGCAGGTTCGATAATTCGGGTGGAGTTGGAAGTGCTCATAGTGATTCTAACGGTTTTGGTGACTCGACTGGAGCTGAAAGTGAATGGGACGATTCAAGCAGGGTTGGCGTACAAAGTAGCTCTGCTAGGCTTGGATTTAGTTTACAATTGCTAAGTATACCCGTCAAGGGAATGGTGGAAGAGGTGGGAGCAATTTGGTGGAGTGTTTTTATTTGAAGACTTTTGTTGAAGTTAAAGAGTTAAGTTTTATTTCTTATAATGGAATTCGTGTCGATGTGGAGTTTGTTAGAATTGGGTTATGACCCGAATTCTTGTTGAGCATTTAATGGGAAATATTGTTGGAGAAATATTGGGAGTTGGTAGTAGACTTGACGATGTTTTAAAGGAGTCCAAGGTGAATTTAACTCTTATTTCATCACAAATTCTCCATTATTGGTTTTACCTATTGTATCGGGACTTTCACCTTATATTAAATATGTGGTGTACAACACATATTAAAACTGACCAATTATCCAATTAATTATTGGTCCAAAAGATACTTTATAACTCCATACTATTGATTATAATGAATTCACCACTTCTGCTCATGGTTTTCCCGGATTCGAGTTTTCATGTAAATCTTGTTTTGCTTGTGATCCATTATTTTCATATTGCCCATATTTCATCTTTATTTGGCTGGATTCTCAACTATCGAAGCCATTCCGCTTACAACAAAGTGGTTTCAAGTCTAATCCGAATTATAAAATTACTTATTAGTGATTTTCTAAGCTTGGCCAAACATCCTATTGTACTCCTTTCTTCTGCGAACTAAACTTAATTACAGAAAAGAAAACAAAACCCAAATGAATTCCATGTTTAAACAATATAATTCAATTTCACTCACAGTCGCCGAGCTTGTTGGGCTTGGTGAGGGAAGCCTTAGCACAAACTTCAAGCGGGTCGGACGGTTTTGAACTCATTGTCACGGTCAGGCTTCTCGCCCTCTTTCCAATTCCGGGTCGGGTTAATCTAATGGAGGTAGCGAAGAAGGTCCGTGATGATGAAAGGCAGCTGAGATGTTTGATTGTGGCGGAGAGTCCGGCAGCGGACGGTGTCATTTTGGTGGTCGACATTTGGTGAAGAAGCGGGGGGTGGCCTGCGTGAAAGCTACTGGATAGTTCATTGTGATTCTAGCGAATACTATAATTTTGTGATAGGAAAGAGCCCAACGGGACTAAGGGCACGCGTGGCATTTTGGGGGTACAATAAAAAGTATAGCAAAAAGCAAAATTATTTTTACTAAGGTCCAATTGATAACTTCGTATTTCATGGAAATGAATTCGTTTTTCTACCTTAACTATTTGATACGAAAGTGAAAATGAAGTTCAAATTTCAAGGTACAAACACTTAAAGAATATTTTTTGGCCAATTTCATAAAAATCGAATTCTTATGATTTTGGTGATTTTTTCTTTCCCAACTTACGTGGAATTAGTGTATCTTTTTAACCTTTGCTATCAAACGGACTTTAAGGGTAATTCACTCTAAACTTTTTGACAGTTCCGTCTTTGAGGAATATCCTTTTAGTTTTTCATTTTTGGTGAAAATCCCCATAGATAGCTCAAACCTTGCAAAATACTATCTACCATTCAATTTCGTTACTTTAAGCATTAAAAATACACTAATTAGGGCCAAAATTTAAAAATGCTAATATTTTTCAATTAATTTTAGATAATATCCAAACTTTTTATTTATGTCCCTCACAGTCCTAAACATTTAATTTCTTTGCAGTAGAAAGACAAATAGATGGAATCCATCCATTCCATGGCCTGCGTGAAAGCTACTGGATAGTTCATTGTGATTCTAGCGAATACTATAATTTTGTGATAGGAAAGAGCCCAACGGGACTAAGGGCACGCGTGGCATTTTGGGGGTACAATAAAAAGTAGAGCAAAAAGCAAAATTATTCCAATTGATAACTTCGTATTTCATGGAAATGAATTCGTTTTTCTACCTTAACTATTTGATACGAAAGTGAAAATGAAGTTCAAATTTCAAGGTACAAACACTTAAAGAATATTTTTTGGCCAATTTCATAAAAATCGAATTCTTATGATTTTGGTGATTTTTTCTTTCCCAACTTACGTGGAATTAGTGTATCTTTTTAACCTTTGCTATCAAACGGACTTTAAGGGTAATTCACTCTAAACTTTTTGACAGTTCCGTCTTTGAGGAATATCCTTTTAGTTTTTCATTTTTGGTGAAAATCCCCATAGATAGCTCAAACCTTGCAAAATACTATCTACCATTCAATTTCGTTACTTTAAGCATTAAAAATACACTAATTAGGGCCAAAATTTAAAAATGCTAATATTTTTCAATTAATTTTAGATAATATCCAAACTTTTTATTTATGTCCCTCACAGTCCTAAACATTTAATTTCTTTGCAGTAGAAAGACAAATAGATGGAATCCATCCATTCCACCGTTAATTGACCAGAAAAGTTGTTTTCAACCAATTTTTAAAAGGATAAAATACTAAATTTACATTTCTCAATTTAAATAATTAAAATAATTAAATCAAAAATCAAATAAAATTTGCACCCAACCCCACACACCCAAATATTTTTTGGATTGTGTGAAGTAATATTATATTGAGCACAATAGTCATGATGCTTTTATGTATTTTTGATTTGATTACTTTTATAGAATATGTAATGAACTTAGTTCTTTATAATCTAAGATTAAATTATGTAGTGCAAATGACTTGTTGAAAGGAATGCTTTGGGAGTGGTTGTCCCGATGTTGGAAGTACATATGTGTTGATTTTGTACTCACTGGATATTTTTCTAGAATGTTTTTTTTTTTTTTTGCCCAATTTATCATCGATGTTTAGGAGACGATCTATCAATGAAGAAGGTTATCTGCAATGTATAGTGAAAACTACATTTGATAACTAAAGGAAAGATCCCAAAATTGGAAGAAGAGACAAATTAAAAGAAAAATATATATATCAAAGTGTGTTGAGACTGTGGCAGAACAATTATAAACATTGTCATTATATGGCTAAGCGTTGAATACTTAATTTGAAATTTAGATTTCCAGTGATGGTTATTATCCTAATTGAAGCTTGGAGATTGAAACATTCAAATCTAAAGAGAACCATCACATATCGAGACAGTGACTTTCATTGATAAAACCTAACCAAATTTGAGAGGAAAATGACTTAGTATTATAAAATCAACCATAAAATATACAACTTAAATATTTGATTGGGACAAAAAAAAGTTTGTGGGTATGAATCCCACGAGGAAAAAGAAAAGAAAATATTTGATTATTAAGTGTCAGGAGATAACCATCCTAAAAGCTCGTAATGATTAAATTGACTATGCATGCATGTGCGCACATAAGTCAAGCATTGAATAATTGAAGGATTAGCTTTAGTTGCATTACTTATGAGGTTTTTATGAATGAATAATACTATATATACATCTCAAGGTATACACACAGCTTTAAACTCTCCTCACATGAAAGGGGACCCACAAATATTTTATTGTGTGTGGGCCCCCTCCAAGTGAAGGGTGTGTAAGGCCGTGTGTAAAAAATTATGTACAGGTAGCATTGTCCTGAATGAATTGTCAAATGATATAATATCGATGTTATCAAAACGGCCTGGCCCGGCTGGTTCAACCGGTAAAACCAGGTCAATCATGTCTAGTTAACCGCTTATAACTAAGCCGCTTAAAAACCCATCAAACCCACCGGTTTAATTGTAAACCGATGAACCAGTCTCGATTTGTGGTTTTCCCTTTCTTTTTTTAATTTGAAAATTTTCAACTTCATGAATGGGTCTCGTAAACAACAATTCAAAGGCCCATGTAGAAATATTGGATGAGATGTTCCTTTTATAAATGCACCTCTCTTAAATGATTTTATAAACTTTCAATGTGCGATAGTGCATTTTACAGATGCACTTCTCTTCAATGGTTTCATAAACTTCCAATATGGAATAATAGCATAACAAAAATGTTAAGAAACTATGAAATAATGAATCTAATTAACAAATTATTAATATGAAAAAAATTATTGTTTTCATAGTATTTTATTTTTTATGTATTTACTACATTCGGTTCGATCCCAATTCGACCCTAGTTGAACTTTTTGACTCTTGATCCTTGACCTTTTTTTGGGTTGATGATCAAGTTGGTTTTTAAAGCATTGTATAATACTTTATGTGAGTTCAACAAAGTCTTCTAATGTTATATTTTTGTTCATTTGCTTGTGTTTAATAGATAGTCATACTTAAGAAGAAAAAGAGTTTAAGTTTGAATTATTTGATAGTCTTGCACGATTTGTATATTGGCATAATCAATTGAACAAAAATTCAAATGAACCTCTTAAAAAATTTAAAAACAATGCCAAGAAATTTCTTGATACAACTAGTTAATAGTATTTACTATTTATGTTGCAACTTGTATTTATGTTCAAAAAAATTGATGCTTAAATTCCATGAGGTCTTGGCTTTTATTTCACATTAATCTATATTGATTATGAAATCTTCCTCGATCTTGTAATCGTTTATTTTAGATCATATGAAAAATTTTAGCACATTTCAGAGAAAGGGAAATGAGAAAGTTAATGAAATTCAATGTTTAACGTTCTTTTGATTTAGTGCATATTTGTTGTAGATTTTTTAAAATAAGTTTTGTGAAAAATTATTTTACGAAAAATGTGCGATTAACAATTAAGAAATAAATTATGGTTTCATGCACATTAGAAGAATACTAGTCGCTATCACGTGCGCTGCACGAATTTTGTATTTATCGGATTTTTATTAGTGTATGAATTTTAATTTTTTTAAAAAATTTTTGAAGCAATATCTAAAAATATTTTCATGATATAAGACAATAATTGTAAATTATTTTTACAATTGCATAGCAATATGTTATCTAAAAAAAATCTGCTTGAATAAGAAATATACAAACTATTTTGTTTGTATTCTTTGATGGTGTTGATATGATTGAATTGAATGTGAATATTATATTTATAAATTTGTTTAATTAAATATTGTAAAATTGAAAAAAAAATTCTCTGCACAGTGCGAAAAGAGTTGAACCAAGTGCGGAGTAAAAATAAAAAAAGGTGCGGAGAGAATTGAACCATGTGTGGAGAGTTGGCAAATTCTTCACACAGTACGAAGTAAAAAAAAATCTCTCTGCACAATGCGGAAAGATGACAAACTTACTCTCTCCGCACAATGCGGAGAGTTGGTTCACACCATGGCAAAACTCTCCGCACAGTACGGAGAGTTGTTTTCAAATTCCTTAATTACAAGTCAAATTTCAATATTGTAAATTTTTCGTATATACAATGAAACAGAGTTGAAAAACATGGCTCAAAATCAATAATGTCTTCATTAAATTTCGGTCACAGTTCAATTTCTGAGCATGCAAATCATAGAATGAAATAATATGTGAGTTGTGCAAAGAAGGGGATATTGATAGTACAATGGCATTGCTTTCACAAAAGGAGGCTTTAGGATACCATCCAAATTCAATATTTTACACTTGCTTAATAACAGCTTTTGGACATTAGAAGTGGATACAATTTTCAACGAAATTATACTTTCGGGTTGTAGACCAGGAATTAAAGTATTCAATGCATTGCTCAAAGGTTGTTTGAGAAAAGACCTCTTGGAACTTGCAGATAAAATCCCGAGAGTTTTTATTTTTCTCTTCACACTATGCGGACAGATAGTTTGCCATCTCTCCGCACTTTGCGGAGTCTTTTTTTTTTTTGCTCATGTGCGGAGATTTTTTTTGTGTTTCATGGAGTTTATATATATTAAAATTATTATTCTTTTTTTATATTGTTGGCATGATGTGTGTGTGTAAAAGTATATTTGTCAATCACCATAAACAAATTTTTTCACAAAATGCAAAAAATAAAAATGGATAATAAATCTTCTTATTGCGCTAATAAAATTACAATATATTTTTTTTTTACAAATAACATAAAAAAATCATTTTTCTTTTCAACAAAAAAACACATTTAAAAATTAATAATTTCATAACCATTTTTTTAATTCTCGAAAATACAATTATAAAAAAGGAAACAATATTGAATTGTACAGTTAATACTTAAGAAATTCAATATTAAATAGATTTTATACATTTATAACAAATTATAAATCCATATATGCACCTTACGGTATTTGCAGGCAGCTTACCGCAAATGCTGTCTATCGTATTTGCAGCTTATCTTATTTTCAGTCTACCGTATTTGTAAACAACTTACCGTATTTGCATCTTATTGTATTTGAACCTTACTGTATATGTTGCCTACCGTATTTGCAACTTACTGTATTTGCAAATAACTTATCGTATTTTCACCTTACCGTATTTGCTACTTACCGTATATGCTACTTACCATATTTACAATTTACCGTATATGCTGTCTACCGTATTTGCAGCTTACTGTATTTTTATATATCGATTTTTGCACTTACTAATACCAAGAATGCAGAACACCGTACATTCACTTATCAAATCGAATTTCAAAAAAAAATCAGATTTTTATTTTTTTCAACATAAGCATAATATAAATATTAAATATATATGAAGCACAAAATATAAATGCATATGAATATGGTGCTCAATTTTCAATTTTCTAATATTGAATTACACAAAATCTAGAAATATAATCTTCACATTCAACTCAATAATATCAACACTATCAAAGAATACAAACAAAATAATTTGTATGATCTCATATATTTCTTATTCAAATATGAAATATACAAGTATATTTTTTCTAGATGACACAATACTATTATACAATTGTAAAAATAATTTGCAATTATTTTCTTATATCATGGAAATATTTTTAAGTATTGTTTCAAAAACTTTCCAAAAAATTAAAATTCATACACTAATAAAAATACGATAAATGCAAAATTCTTGCAACGCACGTGACAGTCACTGTGTGGAGATGTTTTTTTTCTTTTAATTTCGCACTGTACGGAGAATTTGTCAACTCTTCGCACTGTGCGAAGTTTTTTTTTTTTTTTTTGCTTTTTTTACTTTGCACTGTATGGAGAGCCCGCACTTTGTGAGGACAGTGTCCACACAGAATGTCATCTCTCCGCATTGTGCGGAGAGTTTTGCCATGGTGTTTGCCATCTCTCCGCACTGTATGGAGAGTTTTTTTTTATTTCGCACCGTACGGAGAGTTTGCCAACTCTCCGCACATGGTTTGTCATCTCTGCACTATGCGTAGAGTTGTTTTTCCTTCTATACTCCGCACATGGTTTGCCATCTCTCCGCACTGTGTGGGGAGTTTATTTTTTATTTTTTTTAAAACTCATGTATGAAGAGTTTTTTTTTCCTCTCATGACAGTTTATATTTACTAAAATTATTATTATTTTTTTAATGTTAGTGGCATGATATGTGGAAAAACATTTGTTTGACATAATTATTTTTTTAATGCTAGTAGGATAATATGTGGAAGAATATTTATTTAACATAAATAAAATGGAAAATAAAAAATGATATCATGCATAGTAAAATTAGATTCATTTACTATTGCATGAATAGTAGACTTCATTCCCCTTTTTATTAGAAGTTAGATAAGGTTAAAAATAAGTTTTGAAAAATATATTCCAAATAGAGTATCAAATACAAAGTATATTGTGCTCGTATTTGTAAAACTAAATATTTAGATTAAAATTTAAGTCAAAATCAGTAATTAATTTTAACTACACTTTTTGTATGGTTGACAACTTTGACAATATGGTTGGCAGTCCTCTCACATACAAGGAGTGGAGCTTGTAATTAAAATAATCGCGGCCCACACATTCGTGAGAGGGCTGTAAGTGCTGTACACACATTATTTTCATTTTTTTAAAATAAAAATTCACTAAAAACTTTTTTTTTTTTTTTATCAAAACTAAATAGGGGCTGTATATTTGATTTTGATTTTAAATGGGAATCTTTGTGTAGCTTCAGGGCATTATAGAAGTAAGTACTATTGTAAACTGCAATATTCTATACCATTGAAAAAGTTAAATGAACCAATTTTCTTATTTCACTCGTTTCGATGTTACAAATATTGTAATATCTTAAATCAAATATCTTGTACTTATGTCAAACTAATTAGATTTTAATCGGCATATTTTTTAGTAACATTTTATTCCAAGTTTATTGAAGTAGATTAATTACTTTCCTTGTTTTAACCTATTAGAGGGAAAAGAAAAGGGTCAAACGTTGACACAATAATTAAAAAATATTAATTAAATACAGTCAATTAGGAATAAACTAATCAATTTCAGTCGAGCATTTGGATTTGATTTGATTTTGACAACATTGTATAAAAGGCATGTTCATTGGTAGATGACTTCTACTTAAACGTGTGAAAAAGTCATACAAAATGCATGAACAAACTACAACAATTTATTTTATCGGGAACTAGAGTCAAAAATATTAAAGAAACAATCGCTCTATCTGTACAATCCCTTTTTATAATTTTGATTGTTAATCATACTTGACAATATCACGTTCATCAATTTCAAAAACTATTTTTTAAGTGAATGGTCCAAATTTTGACAACATCGATGTTGTCATCCATCATTATCAATCACAATTGTACAAGTAAATTAATTTTTAAAGAAAACAGACAAAATTTATGAGTATCGTATTTCTTTAATTAATACAACAACAAACGAATCTGCGTTTCATATAAATTTTAGATTGACCACATGCATTGCTTTTCAAGATTGTGTTGGATTGCATTAATCATTAAGATTGTGATATTCTAAATGAAAATCCATTACAGCATTGAGACAAAAAAAAAAAAAAACAATTATTAATGAAATATTACACTATTGCTTTACAAGCCAAAGAAATAAAGCACACAAAGTAACAAGCTTAAAGGTTGACAAAATCATAACAAAACAAAATCAAAACAACAGACACGGCGCCATTAACGCTCCCATTTTCATCATCTATTTATGGACTTTTCATTTGCATTCTTTTCTATGTTCACGCCTCAAACAATGCATCTCTTCACCCCATCCCGCCCACCACTTGGTGAGCACTGAGTGATTTGGTCCATGTTTCTTGAGAAGGGAATCAAGTCGGTTCCATTGAGAATCGTGTGACGAGATCAAAAGAAAAGTGCCTCACATAATGCATCATTGTACCCCCACTCTCGTCTAGAAGCGAAATTGGGACGTTCAATATCGATTTCTTGAAAGTCCAACCAAACCAATTCTAACGTAACAATTGATTTCATTAGCAAAAACTAGACCAAA
>NC_036250.1:8819940-8841901 GCF_002742605.1 Olea europaea var. sylvestris | reverse complement strand
AAAAAAGAAAAAGGGGGGGGGGGGGGGGGGGGGGGGGGGGATCTTCCCTACGCCACACATTCTACCACCCCTCAAACAATGCATCTCTTTACCCCCACCGCAACCCCAACCCCCACCCCAACCCCAACCCCAAAATACGTCCACCAAGAAACACCTATAAATTTGGATCCCATTCTGATTCTATAGCAATAAAAAGGCTCCAAATTCTACTCAGTAATTCAGTGAGTTAAGTCAGTTTTTAGAGAACAAGAAATGGCAGGTCGTCCGTACAATACAGGCATTTTGTTGGTTATATCACTACTTGTATTGATTACATTATCCAACGTTGTTGAGGTAACAAATTTACTTTTCTTTTCTTTCAATTTCATTTATTCTCTTTCGTTTTCTTTAGAACTATAGTTTGTCACTATATCTAACATATTTTCTTGGATCTCTTTTGAATCATCGACAGGGATACAATAGACTTCATCCTCGAGGTATAAGAAATGCTACATATGATTGGATAAATTAACTTTTCATTTAATTTCTTGGTATTATCGAGTACCGTCGAACTCAAAAATGATGAAATTATTGTTCCAATATTGACGCAGATTGCAATCCAAGATGCACGTACCGTTGCTCAGCAACATCCCATAAGAAGCCATGCATGTTCTTCTGTCAAAAGTGCTGTGCGAAGTGCTTGTGTGTGCCACCAGGCACTTATGGCAATAAACAAACATGCCCTTGTTACAATAATTGGAAGACTAAGGAAGGCGGACCTAAATGCCCATAAATTAATTTATATTAAAAAAAAAACAAACAAAAACAAAAACAAAAACATTTCGTTTATTTATAATCTATATGATCGCTATATTTTTACTCAAATGGCAATAGAAGAACATGCCCTTTTGTTCAATTTGAAATGCCAAAAAGTGTAAGGAGAGATGTCCTACTCGAAATGAAGTTGTAGACGGATATTGAGAAATATGAGCAACTTATAATTTGAGGTAGTCTTATCTGATTTGCCTTTATATATAAGTGAATTATAATGTATTTGCAATGTGGTTGTCTTGTACTTGGAAATTGAAATTGAAACCAACCATCTACTCTCTCCATGCTTTTGTTACGCTTTATATGACTTGATGACATGACGAATGTCTTTATTGAACATTCCAATAAACTGGTCTTTACTCGTGTCTCCAATTTTTGATGACATTGAATAACAATTGAACTACGATAAATGGGGATTTTGTAAAAAATGTCATAAAACTTAAAACTACTTGTTTTTAAGAAATTAGATATGGAATTCGAACAACTTTTTTTGTTGATCATTATGTACAAAAAATGTTGGATTGATAGCAACAGTTCATTATTGAAAATGAAAATAAAAACCTTGGTACACAATCAATGATTATTGCCTGAAAGACAACAAAAGAACCCACTCACGGAAGGAGGGAAAAAAAAGTCTGCTAGAAAGTAATGACAAAAATTATATAATAAATATATTATTATAAACTAGAAAGAACAAGGGTGAGATGGCAATAGATTTGTATGTTTTATTAATAGCCACAACCTCATATTTATAGGGAGGAATTAGAGATGCAATGATAATAATTTTTAGAACCGTTGGGGTATAATTGACATTCATAAATGTAGTTATCATTTACAACGCTCTCCTTGAATGACATATTACAAAATATATGTCTCGTTGAAACATTGTCAGGAAAAAAATTCAACGAGACAAAAATGCTAACAAATGAAAAAAGAGTACAAATAATTTGGAGTAACAAAATGTTGTCTCATTAAAACTTTGTCAAGAAAATCTAGCGGAACAAAACGTGATTGAAGGAAAAAGAGTACGGCTACTCATATTGATTTCAATTCCTGTATCAAGCGATCTGTGTCTTGTATGTCAATGTCTTCAATATTAATATCATGTATGTTAATTTCTTTAAATAGCACCGTCTTCATACGAAAAATTTATCAACTGTTAATGACTGTAATAATATGATGATTCGAAAACAACTCTCGTTGATCTCTTCAGTAGTCTCATACATAGAAGAGTAATAAAATCTTGATCAAAGAAAAAATATTATAACACGTATTTACTCTCCATCATGATATTATCACTTGAATTATATGTTTCAAGCATATTAAACATTTCAAGGTAACGTTAATAGCCATGTCAGATGAGTAGGCTATAACCAAATTTATTATATGTATATCCAATTCCCCACATTTATAGAGTATTTTCAAGAAACTCTCTATTTTTAAAAAGCATGTTCTATCATTTAAAGAGCATCCATAAATTTATTGAGTTAAAATTTTAAAGTACTCCAACATAATATTTATGTTTAACACTTAATTATTCCCAAAAGTATTTATTATTTTTCTCTATCTCTTATTTTAACTTAAAGAGTCAAATCCACTCTCTAAATTAAAACGATAATTTAAGAAGTATCTTAGAGCATGATTTTAAATGTTAACTTTTAAAAAAGAGAATATCTCATATTTAAAGAATCTCTCAGAGATGTTCTTAAACTGATAAAAAATATTTGTGATTACATCCACACATAATAATTTATCTACTTTCACGAGTGATCACAAAATTCATTACATAAAAAGTTGTACATTTCATATTACGACTTTACTTTTTCTATTTTCATTTCACATAAGTATACACTTTTAGATTTTCAGACTGCAAGTCCAAAAACTTTAAGTTTCTTTAGTAAATTCAATTTTGGATTGCGTCTCTTTTTATTTTATCCAATCATTACTTCAATTGATATATTTCGACTCATTTATTTCAATTCTTTGCTATATAATGTTGTACATCTTGTACAAAATGTTGTCAAATACTTTTATCATAACTATTTCTTTTGTATAACGTCATAACTTGAAGATATATCTCAATTTTCAACATATCAGATACTTGAACATATCCCGAGGTTTTATAATTTGTTATGACTAAATACTTATTAATAATATATGATTCCTTAATGGGACTATCTTTACTAATTATTCCATTTTTGTTTGGAGATTTTTATATTATAATTGAAAACCATCTAGGGATGTCAATGAGTCGAAACTTGAGGCTCAGGTAAAATTAATGAGCTTTTTTCGGGCCTGAGCAGAGCAAAAAAATTAGGCTCAACTCGAGCTTTTGGCTTAGGCCTTTTCGGGCCGAGCCGAGCAAGCTCGATTTTGGTTTTGGTTTTGAATTTTTTGTTTAAGTTAAAAAACAAAAAAAAAAGAGCAGCACTAGGCTGCCTTTTAAAAGGCAGCGTGTTGCTACATTTAAATTATTACTGTTATTATTATTTTTTAAATATAGGCTAGTAAGCTCGAGCCAACGAGTTACATGAGCCGACTCAAGCTATGTCCGACACCCCCAAATGGGGCTCGACCCTAGCCTTGGCTTGGTTTTTCCAAGCGGACGAGCCTGATTGCCATTCCTATTACCATCACACTTCAATGTGTCATAAATATATCAAATATAATGCTAACAAATTGTCCTCATATTACATCAATTCGTGTTAAATCATTTAAAGCTAATGCGTGAGATATTATTGGTTTCTTTGGTCAATAAATGCACTAAATAAATTATCTTTCGAACATCTGGTTTGAATTATCTTTTACGAGAATAATGATGCATTTGTACATTATTTTCAACTTCTTAATTCCTCCTCTTAATGTTGAGAAAATTGTCTAATCAAATTAATAATCATTTTTACTTCGTTATAAAATATCACCTATTTGGGATAAGGGTTCAAGTTACAAATTTATTCTCAGCATTCTTTACTTTTCATCTCAATGTATTGAGTTGGATCAATTTTACGTGTACTGCACTATCAAAATAATTAGATGTAAGGCTCTAACTATAAGCCAAATATAATAGGGAGAATTATGATATTGACATGGTGCGTAATAGCATCCCCTAAACAGAAATAAAAAGTATTTTGTTTTCAATTAAATTAATATGAAGCATTTAACAAGCAATAATGTTAAGCCATTTATCGACATTCCATCTGACATTTATTAAAAGATGGAGATTTAGGGTCACTTGCATTAACAAGACAAATCGTCTTGACTGTATAATCCAAAAATTATGCTCGCAATTTAAACTTTGAGCAATAACTTCGTAAATTTCATATTGCAAACATCATAAAAATCATCTATTATATGTATCAAATTCATTAGATACAAATTATATCTAGATGTTCAATATGATGATGGGCACTATTTATCGCTCTAATTAATTTTAGAAATATAAGTAATTCAGTCCAATAAAGAGAACAAATAATATATAGGAATTTTTTGGATTGAAGAATCTTTTGGTTCTTTGTTGAATATCCATTTGAATTTTTAAATTCATATTATTATTGATTTAGTGATGGTCTAACTAGTCATACCAAATAATAAAATCAAATTTAATTTCTGGTTCAATATAGTATTTATTTTAATTGTACCACACATTTTAGAAACTTAGCATGTTTTTCTTTAATTTAGTAAAGAAAAATTACTATGAATAGTAAAAAATTTATTCTCCTATATGACACAATATTGACTTTTCTATAATATCAAAACAATATTCTTTTGAAATATTACTATAGACGTAAAAGAAAATTAAAATTAAAGAAAATGGATTTGGCCGATTTAAATCATTAGCTCAATTAAATTAAAGTTTACTAAAGTTCATAAACTCGAAGGCCCATCTCACTCTTTAAATAAATAAATGAATAAACAAATAATAAATAATCATATCTTCAAGTGAGAGAGAGGATAGAAAAACCATCACCCAAAGGTGCTTTTTGAAAACCGGTCACCGTTGGCTCAAAACGGGAGTTACATTTGTAACTTAATGTTATGTTCACGCGGTGATATTCTATCTTTCCAACTCTGAAATCAAGTGGATTTATTTTTTGTCCCCCAAGGAAAATATCGAATGGACCCCAGGGTTCCAATGAATTTGAAAGAATTGAACGAGGAGCTGTATAAGATGAAAATCTCATGTGTAGTTCTGTAGAGTGACAGTAAGGGTGACTTATATGTCAACTCAGATGCGCGGCTGCATGCAATAGGATTACTCAATTATTAATTTGTAGTTAAATATAACTGAGTGATTATCAAAATTAGCACAAATTTTCTTCTATAGTTAGGACCAATCGTCCATAAGACACGGATAAAAAAAAAAAAAAAAAAAAAAAAAAAAAAAAAAAAAAAAAAAAAAAAGGCAACAAAAAAAAAAAAAAAAAAAAAAAAGCAAGCAAGAAGAAGAGAAAGCAAAGAAGGCAACCATGAAATACTGAAGAAATTCTCTCAAACTTAAACTCGATGAACCCCAACAGGATCAAAATCTTCTTCGAATCAAACATATTCGCATCAAGTCCAAGAAGATTAAAGTTTTCTTCATATCAAATCGAATTCAAGTTCAAGTTTAAGTTCAAGTCCCGAAATTCAAGTACAGAACGAGTCAAGTCTTAACAAATTAAATTTTCAACAAGTTCTCCAAGACCAGTATTTAAGCCACGTGGCCCCTCGTTTTCAAACATTCAGATCATTAATCAGATGATTTTCACAATGTTGCAATTACAACAAGGTCAAGATCACTTGTATTTCTCAAAAACATAACTTTTAATGATTTCTGTATTTTAATACATGAAATTCGTCATATAATTACTATATACTTGATTATGATTCCTCACAAGTAATTTATCAATATTTTTTAGAAATGTTGATATATTTAAATTAATCATAATATTCTTTTAAAATAGTACTATGTATAACTTGTGCTTCTCGAAGAACACAATACGATATTTTTTATGAATACTAATGTATATTATTTTTATTTTTTTGGAATAGCATATCAATATTATTCTAAAATATTGAAATTGTACTAATATACTCTTCATAAGTAGACAATTCTTTTTGAAACATTTATATAAGGTTAGTTGTGTTTCTTCTAGACCATCAATACCGTATTCATTTAGTACAAATATAACATATAATTGTATTTCTTCAGGAGTAAAAATTAAATAAAAAATATTTATCTACTCTAAAAACTAAAAACATATAACATGGACAGAAAATTTTTGAAAAAAGATACTAAAATTTGAAAACTTTAGAAAATCTTGAATAGTTAACAAATCTCACATCAAAAAATTTATAGTATTTAAAAATTTGTTACTATTCACTTAGCTATTTCTCACAAATGAACTATTGAATTTTGGTAGGAACAATTAAAATTTGAAGAAGGATGAGTTGTGAACTTTCTGTCCAAATTTTAGGACGATCGGACCACGAAACAATGAGATGTCAATATTTTCATCACAGTTATGCTGCCTGTCTAAATTCTACGAATTTTTGCACTGTTGATTTCGATATGAGTCAACATAGGACCAACGAACTTCGGGTTCGTGATAATTTGTGATTTCTATCATTTGAATGTATAGTGCATGCCAAATTGAGTGTAGGGAGTTTTCTTTTATCTACTTCTAGCTAGATACAAAAAGAAAATTATACAAAGATATTTTATATTATTTTTTTGCATCTTCTAAATGTAATATCCATTTTAATGGATATCTTTCGAATTAAGCAAATTGTTTTGAATTTGCAAGAATAAAATGTATTGCCAATATATAATTTTGTATTATTTGATAAAATAATACTAACTCTTTCGGAGTTTTCAACAATATTCAATGAGCTCAATATCTTATTAATATTATTTTCCACTAATGTTAAATTTTAAAGAAGTACTTTCATCTTTAAAAATTGTGTGTATAATAATACTATCTGCTAAACAGATATCTTTAAAATACTTCTCAAATCTTATTAGTATTTCAAGATTTATTGTTTTTCAAAAGCACTAATGCGATGTTCTTGGAGAATATTGAAACATCGAGTTGTATGCTTTTCAGGAGTGATAAATTAATATTCTTCTTGAATATTAATAAACTAAAATAAATTATTTTCCTTCAAGAATTACAACCAGTGTTGAATTGTTTAATTTGTATTTTTTTTTAGGAGCATATCAAGATATAATTTTTTGAGACTTGTGCCACTTCAAGAGCGCGAAATATTTTATTATCGCTTCTTCAAAAGTAATAAATTAATATTTTTTTGAAATATTGAAGGTAGTAATTCATACTTTTAAGGAGCAAATAATATTTCTCTGAAATATTAGTTATAGTGTTGTGTCACTTCAAGAGCAACAAAAAATATTCTTTGAGAATATTTATAGCTCTTATAAATTGTAAATCGGATCTATATTATTATATTCAATAACTCGAATTTAAAATTATGTTCAAGAGTAAAAAGAATTAACGAGTACAAATTATAAGAAATATATCAAAATTTAATTAAACCAAATAATATTAATCCATATAAAGGCATGCATAGTAGAATCAAAGTCATAATTGCATTAAATATTATCGGGAAACAATTAGCTAATTAAGATTAGTGAATAATTCATATTTAATTACAATAATTACGCATAATTACTATAAAGATGAATATTTCATATCACAATAATCAAAAGAAAAATGTTGTGTGTACAGTGCTGTACTTGTACGGCACAATTGTGGGGCTCATGATTATTTGAATGGTGGGCCCCACCTCTTGTATGTGGTAATGCTGTTAATCATGATATTAAAATTACTGTACTTGTAGCATTGCTCTAATCAGAATTTGATCGAAACGAAAATTTGATGGCAAACAAAAATCATAATTAATTGCATAAAAATGTACAGTGACAGATGACTTTTATTAGAATCCATTCGTTTTCGGTCAAACAACTCAAAATGTGTACAATCAATCACCCCAATACATTTTTCACATTTTCATCTAAAATTGATGGACATTTTGCATAAATTCTAATAGGTAAACCCATTAACAAACACGGAAACTTCATCCCACATCAAGATCTAAAATTGATGGACATTTTGCATAAATTCTAATAGGTAAAGCCATTAACAAATACAGAAACTTCATCCCACATCAAGATCTACTATTTCAGAATCCAAATCACAACACGAGCATTTATTACACATACGTGTATGTATATATGTCTGTATATCCACTTACACGTATATATATTGTGATGAGGAAGAAGAATTACCTGAAATGAAAACTTTTCCCTCTTTTTTTTCTAGGAGGACATTGTGTAGGTGTTTTTGGGCCATTCAATTTGTCGACGCTTGGTGTTGCTTTGGTCTGGTTTCGACGATAGATGGAAAAGGATAAAATCAGATCAACTCTAACGGCGGGTGGAGGCAGCAGTTGGTGGTAATAGACGCAAGTGGATAATGACGGCAAGAGCGAGAATTGGAAGATAGGTGAGAACGAGTGGCAATTGGACCCCTTATTTTCAAAAGAAGACCTTGAATTATATAAAAATAATAATAATGATAACTAAGCTATTGTGTTACAATTGTCATTCAATAATAAACTTATCATTTACAACATATATTAAATAAAAGAAGGGAAATTTACAAAATTAACTGCATTTTGGGTATATCAATTTCCATACGATATAACGCAGACTATATTTTTGTTATTGGTTACAAAAAACGTATTTTGCAATGAAAATAGAAATATCTAAAATCATGAGATTGTAAATTGCTAAACAGAAAGAAACACCCTTAATTAATAATAATAAATCAGTATTAAATTACATGCTTTACAAAAAAATTATGATCTTCATATTCTTTAAATACATCTTTAATAAACACAAAATAAATTTTATTAAATTAATAGTGTTGGAACATATAGCAAAAACTTCATTTGATTTCTTACAACGTTATCAAACGGACAAATGAAGATTATTAGTTGTCATCGTCCAATAAATAAGTTATATTCAATGATAATTGAAAAAAAATAAAAATAAAAAATAAATTATATGATTTATAGTTTGCATGAATTTCAATTTAATTTTAAGTTGAGGTTATAGCTTCGTAGCGTTGTGCAATTTAACAAATTTTATAGTATTCATATTTTTTTTTCTGTTTTTGATATTCTTTTTTATGAGAAAACTTTAAAGAGGGGAAATAAATAAAATTATACAATTTTGTGTAAAAATGGAATTAAAAATTGTAATGTTGATAGTGTTGTCAATGCTTAAAAAAATAATGTAGTCAAGATACTTGAATGTATATAAAATTAATATAGATGTAAGAGGGGTGGGGGGTGGGGGGGGAAGGAATTTCTTGGACGAAAGATTAATAAAAATTAAATTTTCGAAGAATGATAAAATGGTATGTAAAGTATTATGTAATTTCAGCCATACATTTCATCAATTTTTATTAAAATTTATTAAAATATTAATTTTAATCATCACCAAATAGGGCTTTAATGTATATTGGTGTGATTTATTATTTTTAATTAAGATTTTTTTTTAATCCTCATCCAAAATTCTATGCTAATTAACGGAAGATTGTCAAGTTAAATAGAGATGATCTACTAGTATCTAAAAATAGTATATATTAGAGTTAACTATCATTTGTCATGGACAATGATTAATTTTAATCCGATATTCAAGTAGATTTCTATTTTTACTCTTGAGTTAAATTTCATAAGCAAAATGAAATGAACCCCCATTTAGCAAAGATATTTTAGCATAATTTTGTGAACGGTGATTTTTTGAAGAATATATATTTAGAAGTTAGAAAGAAATTATAAATCTACATTAAAAAAAAAACTATTTTAATAAGATAATATATGATTAAAATAAATTTTAAACATAGGAGTCAAACATGAGTAAATATTTAAGGCTAGGGCCTCTGTGGGGTGAAGCCGGGGCTCATTTTGAAGTTTAGTGAGCCGTCCTTAAAAAATTTGTATCAGACCATTCCTATATGAACTATGCTACACTTACAAAGATGGGTTACAAAGTTGGTTAACAAAATAACATCCACACCAATCATTTCAAACATAGATTTTTAAATAATTTCAAATCGATGCTATGAATTTTGCTAACACACTTTGTAACCCAACTTTGTACAAGTAGCTTTATTGTTCCTATATATGGAGGGCAGTCTATTTCTAAATTTTGTGCATGGGCTTTATTTATGTAGAAATTACATGAAGGCGGGCTTTATAAGTTTGAAATCATGTTTGAGATTTGTTTATACAAAAATCAGGTGATAATTCCACATTTTAACATTAATAATGATATTATAAAAATTAAATTAATCTATACCCATCCTACCTTCATACATCCCACCAAATTTCATTCCCAAATACTTATTTTGTCCTCTCCCTTCTCTCTCTATATCTCTCTTCTTCCATTTACTACACACTATCATTAAAGGAACCGTCGGAGCGACACTTAGCTGCTTACTATGTTGTTGACGCGATGGCATCACTTTGAGAGCAACAAGCCACTGTGAGTGCCGCTCGATGCCGCTACGCGCATTGACTTAAGTGATTGAGAGGCTAATCTTCGATATGACGGAGAAACAAATCTTCTCCGACTAGTGTGTGATAATTTGCGTGTTAATCTTCACGTAGAAGCAAATTCTCAATCAATGTGTGTTAATGTCAGGGCCCAAATCGGTTTGTAAACAAAGGAAAAGTAGATCTTCGATCGTTTTCTTGAAGTTCAATGCCACTTCAATCTCCAAGCCCAACTTTGTGTTCTAGACTAAGACGAGGTAGTGGCCGCATCAACAGTCATATCTTTAATGCCTCTACTCCCAAGATCTTGATGCAACGCAATAGCAGCCATCATCAACAGCCACTTGTCTGAAAACTTATATATTTGGAATGTGAGGTTGTTATTGGACAATTTTAGTTTTTAAAGATCGAAGCCCTCTTAATTTGAATCTCGATTTTGCGGTGGTTGTGTTGTGATTTTGGGTGGTGTTTGTAGTTGGTGGTGGTGCTAGCTATGGCGATGAGGTGGCAACAGCAATGTTGATGGTGGTAGGTTGTGTGACCAATTATTTGATTGATTGTAGTTAATAAATTAGTCAGTTTGTGACCAATAAATAACATGTGATTGATAAAATATATAATTTGTAACCAATAAATAATGACCTAAAAAATGTGAAATTTCGATTAAATTTGTAATCCCGACTCACATTTTGTTAAGTTGTAATCCATTAATTTAATAATTTGTGATCATAACTGTAATCAATTAATTTGATAATTTATGACCGTGAAATAAATCGTGACTTATAGAATTTGTAATTTAATCTCTCTTAAATAAGCTCATGATAATGAATAATAAGATATTTTTGACCTATAACCCATTTAGGAGTTGTTTAAGTCACATTTTTGTATTTTTCAAAAAATGCATTTTTCAATAGTGTTATGATGGAGAATGTGTAGTTAGAAAATAAGAAAAAAATTTGAATTTTTGTATAATATTATTTTATTGAAAAATGTGTGATTGAAATACGATTAAAACACTGTTAAAAAATACATTTTCATAAAAAAAAAAAATGGGGCTCTTATGTACAACTATTTATGGAATTATAATAAACATAATTAATTATAGCATTGATTGAAACTAATTTTGGGGATGTCTCCAATTTGTTTTAACTGCCAAATACATCCTAGAAAATTAATCGAAAAATGTGCGCAAAGCATTCAATTCCCGTTGAGTCCCTGTCCGCATCATCGATTCTTGTGACCCTGTTTTGACCGACTTCTCTCCGTACGATCACGAACCTTTCCCCAATCTTTACCGTCCATTGCCTTCTAAAAAGATACCTTTGTTTAATGGTAAAATTGTAGCAGAAGTCCCGAATCTATATGTGTTATAGCAAGTTGGGCTCCAATAATTTTAACAGATTGATCCTAACCTAATAAAGTTGTAACATCTAGACCTGTGATGGTTTCATCAATATTTCTTTTTAAGAGTCACGTGACCCTCACGCGTTTTACACTTTTTGAGACAGCCTCGTTTGAATCTCATTAAATTTCATTTCATTTTTCTCGTTTCTATTTTTAACCAAATAATTTTTCGTAAAATAATATTACATGTAAATAGAAAAATTTTCTTTTTTTTTCAACCACTCATTTTTGAAAAATATACTATTCCATCCATTTTCATATCCAAAAAATGAGGACCAAATGGGCGCGTAAAATAGATAAGCAAATTAATTTCGAAGAAAAATAAATACAAAATAAAAAGATAAGAACGATGACTATTAGGGAAAAAAAAAAGAAAAAAAGAAGACAACTTTCATCAACTATCCTCCCTACCTGAGCCCAAGTCCTAACTCGCTTTCCAAAGCCCTCCCTCCCCAAACTCGAAGTCCCAACACATTACTTGTCCATCTTCAAGATGATTATTTTTTTACCTGCCCGTTACGTTATTAACTTTTTTTGTATTCCACCACCTTCATTTCCTTTGTCTAAATCATCCATCGACTCATTTGCCTTCCGTTAATTTTTCAAACATCCGACCATGTTATTCATTTATCCCAAAATAATCACCCTACATTCCTACTATTCATTCTTGATTCACGCGTGTTGAAGTTTGTGATCAAGTTGAGGAGGAAAATTATTTCTTTTAATTGATAATAATACAAATAATTCTAAACTTTCCGAAGGCAAGATAGATGAAAACTCATTTACCGAATTTTCAAATATTGTAAAGTAAAAGGTTGAGATCAATTTGTAAAGAAAAGTTCAAAAATCCACTTACTACAAAATATTCATATGTTGGGGGACTTGCAATGCAATTCGTTTTTATTTACTTATGTTTTAACTTCACAACTCGAAACCCTCGTAATAATTTATCAATAAGTTTTCCACTGTGCTCTTTGAACCTCAAGCAAGACCGTCCACGGCCACCAGTACTCTCAGAGAAAAGTTTCAATGGCGACTGAAGAGGTCAGCAAACGTCCAGCAATCCCTCCATACCGACAGGTAAAATGGTAAAATTGAAAGGTTTTATTGCATCCTAGGACTTAATTTCCATTTTGCATGTAATTTTAGAACCTGTACCCAGACTATTGTTTTAATTTTATTAAAATTTTGAGCTGTTTCTTCCCCTTTTTTATGGACGAAATTGAGGTTTTGAGTTTGCAGAGAAGCCTTTTTTCACTCTCTCTAAAACCCTCGTTTTTCAGTTTTGAGGTTAATGAAAAATTAGCTGTTTTACTTGTATGTTTTATGTATACCCACTTTGTTTCAAGTGATTAATTTGAATTTCGGCATTTTTTTTATGGGTGTTCAAACTTGTTTTTGGAACAAATCATAGAAATTAATTCTCTTTTACCAATTATTATTTTGTAAAAATTATAGATCTTCTCGCTGTTAAGATTTCAGCTTTTATTTTTCAAACGCTAAAATTTTCACCTTTATATGACAGCAGTGTTTAGCTATAAGCCTAAAAGTTAATCTTTGTTTACAAAAATGTTTAACAAGGTACTCTTTTATTACCAGTAAAATAAGTGATTGTGTTGAAGGTATGGTAATGCTATTACTTATTTCCAAGTTTGACCAACACAAAAATTATTTCGGGTCAGTTTGGTGGGAGTTCAGCTACTTGAAGAAGAGCTTCTTAAGCTTTAGTCAAAAGCATCTTTGTAGTCTAAAGTAGTTTTTGGCTTTTCAAAAGTCCTTTCAAATGGGCCTTGAGTTACTCATAAGTAAATTTCTTAAGCTTCACAAAACTTGCACTAGTTGTTAAATTTTCAGCTTTGATTTTTCGAGCACTAGCAATTTTCGCCAATGTATGACAGCATTGTTCAGACATTTCCGAAGGAAAATTTTTTCTCAGAGATTAAAAATTATACATCACTGTTTTCGCATTTTTGCAGATGATTATGGAAGCTTTGGATTCATTGAAACAAAAGGAGGGAGCAAACAAGACATCAATATCGGAATACTTAGAATCCAAGTATAAGGACTTGCCTGCTGCGCATGTAAACTTGTTATCAGCTCATTTGACTACAATGAAGGACAGTGGGGAGCTATTATTCATCAAGAACAACTACCTGAGACCGGGAGCCGAAGCCCCACCGAAGCGTGGCCGAGGACGTCCAAGGAAGGACCCAAATTCGTTACCTGAACCGAAGAAGCCAAAGCCAGCTGCCGGTCCTCAGGCTGTTTCAAAGACGGGAAGGCCAAGGGGAAGGCCGAGGAAGGTGAAGCCTCAGACTGCACCAAATGGCTTGGAAGGTTAGTTGCTTTAGATGTGCAACTGGTGTAGGTTTCTTAGATTGTCTTTAACTGTCGGTTTTTTTTAAGGTTTATGTTATTTAGTAGGCGTCTTCCTTTGTTTTTCCCCTTTCTATGATGTTTGTTTGTGGTGTAGTTGTACTAGCTGCATTAATTTGGGGAGTACTTAATGCTCGTCTGAACATTAAGAGATTGATGCTAATCTGGGGTTTGTTTCAAGTATTTCTGTCTGTTGAGATTGTCATTTGTTAAACTGCTTGATTTCTCGGCAAATATCGACTATCATGTCATTTATTTTGTAGTCCATTTCCTTAGTCAAAGCGCTCGACTGGAAGGCAAGGCCGGTCCTGTGATCGTCGGGCCCCGAGGTGAAGTCCATAAATTGGGCCCCCGACGGAATCAACATAAATGCAAAACTTAAAACTTATCATTAAAACAACAAAAAAATATATTATTTCAATGGTATATTATGCAATCTAATGCTCAATAATTAACCTAAAAGATAATTACAAAATATCTCAATCATCTCACAATTAGAGTTTTCAATATAGTTACTACGTACGCTCATACAATTGTTGATCATAAAATAACCAATTATATAAGCCGACAAGGTTTCAAACATTATCAACATATTCAATAACAAGTTAGAGCAAGTCGTTGTCGAATTGAGAAGTAAATTTTCGATGATAATTATGGAATCGCACCTTGAGAATTCAACCATCACAATTCATAAGCCTGAAATAAAAATTTCATCATTACACAATGTCCTATTGCCTTATGCCAGTCAAGGACACTAAATAGTAAATAGATACCAGAGGTGATGCAGGTTTAAGTAGGACTCACATTCTTGGATCAAGATAAGTTGAACAAATTCCCATTTTCCATTTTGCACATCCAATAACATTTTCGATTATTTACGCAAAAATTTGAGCATTACAAATTTACGGAAACAATACAAAATTAAAAGGGTAGGGTAGGGGGGGTGGGGGGGTGGGGGGGGGCAAAATTAGGCCCCCTTTGGTTTTGGACATGAGGCGTAGGCTTCAAATGCTTTGGCCCAGGACCGACTATGCTGGAAGGATCAAACATCGTTGATCAATGCACCTTTAAATTTTTGGCGTTGGGTTTCTAGATGTGTTCGAATAATACTGTCTTGAATCAAATCTAGTTCAAATTTGGATACTATGCTAGTCGAGAACTAAGAATTCTGCAGCAAACTTCTCTCAAATGATTTAAATACTGCACCAGATGATTAAGAGGCTTATTGGATTCGGGTATGATGGTGACTAAGTTTATTTTATTTTATTTTATTATTTTTTACGATAGTCAATATTAAAGAAGGAAAAGAAAAAGAAGTCACGTCCAAACTGACTAAACATGTTAGGACAATTTGGACAAGAACAGTGAAAAAATAAAGTGTCTGTGTCCTCTTGTTTCTAAATCCTACAGTAAAATCCTACAAAGATGTGCTGGTTCAGGCGCTTAGGCCCACATGGAATCTTGATTTATTAGCATGTCTCCATCTGGGTGGAAATTATTGGAATCTTCACATGTTCGAATGATGATGTCAGGTGCTGCAAATGTGGTTACGAGTGTTTTTTTTCCCGTAACCATCCAGTATTTAATAATAATAAAAAAAGAAAAAGTTGAACTCCAATCTTAAGGGTCCTATCGTCCCGTCTCTAGAGCTTTATGAGGGAGGTAAATCGCGAGATGTGCCTCAATAGGTCAGGGAACAAGAGTTGCCTGTACACTGCGCCTACAAGGAGTTCTATTTCATGTTTCAAGAATCGAACCTTTACACTGCGGCTGTCAGTAAGGCGTGAGATAACTTCACTCCTGTCCTTTGCACCACTGAGCTATGCCTCGGGGGCGCCAGTATTTAATAATCTATAGTCCCAAACAATCATCATGGAGTTATACATCTATAGTTCGAATACCAAACTTTGTAACCCAACATTAGAACATTACATACATGTTTATAAAGCAAACATTCTCCAAATCAAATGAGTTGCACCATGTGCTCTCCATGATTAGGCCCATGTTTGATTATGATTAAAATCTGATTTTAATTTAAGTTTAAGTCAAACAATCAATATTAATCATAACTTTCATGACTCTCACAACTTTTTAACCAGAAATTTAAAAATTTCTCTACCAAAAAATCTAATTTTAATACCCATCAAACATCTAAGTAAAATTAAGGCTTGGCAAAAATCAACCCAAACCTTGGATTTTTTGAAGTTTAATTGGGTTGGATTAGATTGAGTTAGATTGAAAAATTAAATTTGAGGTTGGGTTGAGTTTCGGGTTATGGATTAAAATCCAATCCAACCCAATCCGTTGAATTAAAAAATTTAGTACCTAGAATGAAAAAAAAAAAAAATTAAATAGACACAATAGTGGAGATAATAGAATAATTTAGAATGTATAAACGTCTCTCTTTTTTATATAGACTAATTGGTATGAATACTATATATAAATGCAAAATAATTTAACGATAAACTAAAAATTAAGGACGTGATAATGAAATGAATAAATTAAAAAAAAAATGCTCCACGATTTCAAACATATTTATAAATTAATTTTAATTTCTTATATAGATTAAAAATAATGGAGATTTTCAAGTGATTTCAAACTTAAAAAATTGTTCAAATTCAATAAAAAACAATCAAATCCAACTTGAAATTGGCCCAAACCCATATCGACCAACCCAATTCAACCTTAATCGGTTTGGGTTTTGTTGGGTTTAAACTAATAATTGTGTTGAATTTGTTTGATTTTAGATCAAATCGACCATGTTGGATTAGGTTTGTGTTTGTGTTTGAATTTGATAAAAAGCCAATTCAACCCATCCCATACGCAACCCTAGGTAAAATTTTATAAAGCTTTTAAGTTTTGCGACTCCCTAAATTTGGAGAATCTCTATCACATCCTGTTAGGGTCCATTTGGAATGAGTTTTGAAAATTCAAAAGGAGATTTTAAGATTCAAAAATTATTTTTGGACTTATTTGACTAATTTTATAAAAGTGTTTCTTCTAGTTAAAAAAGCATTTAGAGGAAGCTAGTCCAATTTTGATTATCTCTAAAAGCACTTTTGAAATTGGAAATTCTTTAGAAAATTAGTTTTCAGACAAAAAATTGGGTTTTTTTTTCTCTCTCCTCAAAAGCTCTTCTACAAAAAAAAAAAATAAATAAAAGCAAAAATTATGTCAAACGGACCCTTAAATTATAAATTATTGTGCATAAATTAACTAAGCCCGACTCAACGTATTAGAACAAATTTAGTTAATGCTGACCTCTTGAACTATTTTATAGTGCTCAACTGGTCTTAATGTGTGTTAGTTTTTATATTAATGCTATTCATTCGAAATCCAACCTTCGTAATTCTCAAAATTGCATCATTATTACCCTTTTTTGAATTGGCTAAGAATGTCTCGATATTTGATGACCCATTTCCTTTTCTTTTACTTTTTTGCTTATTTTTATTTAACATTGGATTTGTTAAGTAAGAATATAATCCCGTCCCATTTATATGGGCTGATTTTCCTTTTTTTTTTAATTCCAATTATATATTCTCGTTTCTTTATTGACAACATTTTATTTTATTTATTTACTAATATATCTTTATTTATTATGCCTAATTATGATCACTTTTTTTTTCCATTTAATCTTGAAATTGTAAAAATATAATTAAGGGTAGATTAGGAAATTTTTTAATAAAAATTACTTTTTCAATAACATTAAATAAAATTTCTTAATCCATGTGAAAAATAATATCAACTTATATAAATGGGACGGAGAGTATAAAAGATGTTTCCCAAGCATGATCAAAGTATTGATAAAGAATGAATATTTAACATTCTATTAAAAAATTTTCATACAATAAATCTTATTTTTGAGTCAGCTTTTCATAATTCAAAATATCTCCATTTAAAATGACACTCCTCATTTCTTAGGCCATGTTTGACTCCCTTTATTTGAAAAATTAAAGAGTTTAGTACAGTATTTTTGAAGAATTTTGTGGTTAAAAAGTGAAAAATTTTATTTATTTGTGTGTAGAATATTTTATTATGTGAATGTATTGTGAAAGATGATATTGTAGCAAACAATTTAAATTTTTAAAGATTGTCAAACATGGACTTATTTTCTAAATTTCTACCCAAAACACTTGATCGCAATTCACAACAACAGCAATAGCGACAATATGAACAATTTAAAAAGAAGAGAATATGAGCTACGGATTTATCAGAGGTTGATATATAAGTTCTCGTAAAATTAGACAGACAAAATAAAATAAAAATAAGTAAAAGGAAGAAAATATATACACATTTTATGTCATCCTATTTGTCAAGCGAGACAAGGTAAAAATGTCAAATTCACAATATTGAGAGTAAAACTATTTTTGTCAAAGCTCATTGGAGAAGCTTGTTTTTAAAGTTCGAAGGCGGATAAAGAGAGCTCTTCATTCGAATCAGAAAAATTTTACCTCATCACTTTTTATTGTATAAACTATCGTTTTTATTTATATAATTTATATGATTCGTAACTTATAATTATAAAATAAATTTTAGCAAGTGGACCTAAACTTATCTTTTTATAAATTTTTAAATCAGAAAAATACTTTTCAACGGAAGAAAACATACTTCCCTACATCTAAAATCCACCAAATTAATATTTGTTATCTCCTTCCCCCCTCAAATCCACAAATCTGGTACCAAAAGATAAATAAATAAATAAATAAATAATCTCCCATTCTGCTATCAAAAAAACAATCAATGAACACCCATTATTAAACCCTACATAAATTCACTTTTATTTATTTTTCCTCAAATCTACATCTTCTGATCTCTTCCCATTTTTTTCCTTCCGTTCCATAATAATTTTCTCTAGAAAACTGTGTTTAGAAAAGTCTCAGATTTGTTCACAGAACCCTTATCCTGCGAGTCAATTTGGGTAATTTTTGTTCTCCAAATACCTAATTATACTTATCTTATTTTTTTAAATTCGATATTATTTTCAATTTGAGATCGATTTATAATATGTTTGGCTTTTTGAGAAATTATAGATCTGGAAAATGTTATGACATGGAAATAATTGTCGCAGAAATAATAGAGATCGAATTGGACATGGGGTTTCTGGTGACAACCCTTATTTTCCTTGTGGTTGGGATCATCGCGTCTCTATGCACTAGAATCTGCTGCAACAGAGGACCCTCTGCAAATCTGTGCGTTTATTTTTTTTCTCAACATCATTTTTTTTCTTTTTTGTTTTGAGTTTGAGTTTGATTAGATGATTTTTACCCAGTTCTTCATCGCATTCCTTGAATCGCAAATTGTTTCTTGACTTCAGTATTTGAATGTATTATCAAGCTAACGCTAATGTTTGTCTGCCCTGGCTGTGTATCATCAAACAATCCGATTCTTACTATTGTAGTACTTACGATATCAAGGAGAGATGGTTTTTGTTATTATATGGGTTTTTGGATGAAGGAGCCGCACCTTGAGCTGATTTATTATCGTAGATAAAGTTTTCCATCTTAATCATGTCTGATAGCTGGAATTTTATTTATGAAACAAATGTTATTTTGCTTGTTAGATACTTCTTAGAACTAATCAGCAATAGTTTGAGGGTGAATACTTTGTTGGACTTGCAACTTGCGAGATGCTAGTGTTTTGATGAATGAAATATGAATCTTTTCCTGGCTACAGTTGGATTGATGCCTCCAATTAGACTGTAGTGTGTTAAGGATCTATGTTTTAAAAATTATAAATGATAACTGTGTGTCAAGGTATTTACATCCATTATGGGATTTCAAGCCTAGAGATGCTTCCAAGTATAAATCAAAACATTTTGAAGCATAAACTTCAACATAAGCTAATAAATAAATCAAGAAAATGATAAAGCTATGAAAGTAACGAAAAAGAAAAAAACAATGTTAACAAGTTTAACATTTAGCTTATTAATCCAAATTCTACTATTCAAGAATATAAATCTAACACATAATTTCAGTCTTCGAGTGAATGATAATTAACCAAGCAAAGAGCAAGTAAAAGGAGAAAAAGTTATTCGAGAGGAAACACTCAAACTAGTGCAAGCAATACCTAGAATAGAAGAATAAAAATATAACCCAACTGACAATTAACAAAAAGTAGGATTGCTCAGCAACTAAGTCTTTTAACAAATGAAACAGCTAATCAGTTGTTCTAAAGAATTTTGTGCTTACTCATTTTTAAAGATAAATGAGAGGAAAGAAAACCAAAAGACAGGAGGTAGCAAAAGAATTATAAAAGAAAACAGAATAGGGAGAACTTATCAGGCACACCTCATTCTGTCACCAAAAAGCTGCAACATAACCGATGGGATGATGTATGGCAGTTTTAAGAGCGGAGGACTTAGCATGCATGGACTTTTCACTTCCCTTTTCTACTCAAATTCTTCCTATCATTTAGTTTTTGTGTTGAGGTATGTTTAAAACATTCCAAAAGTCCCTTAAAATGCTCGAGGTATGAAATAAAACAGACTAAAAGACTGAAGTTGGTAAAACTATAAATCAGTGAAGAAAGGGAGAGTTTGAGAAGTGCACACCTAATTGACCTGAGGCTTGTGCCTGAAAGCATGCCCCTCAGTCAAACATGCTCTTAAAGTATCTTCTTTCTTCACTTGTGAGCACTTTCCTTAAAAAAATTACCAAACACATTAAAAGTCATGCAGATAGGCTCTTAATATAGTTTTATAATTTAATGTCATGTCTTGAATATTTGAATCCAATTAATAATGCCAATCACAGTGTTGTAATCATACCTGTTAAGAGTTTGGTGCCATTAACTTTATTGGTGGGACTCATTCAACGTGTTATGCTAGGTAAAATATTGAATAGATGTTTGCTATACTCTTGATCATTCACATAGCTTTGGCAACGGTGGTGACTCCTGCCTTGCATATTGCTAACTGTATTTCATGTTGCAGGTTACACCTGACATTGATTATTACTGCAACAGTATGCTGCTGGATGATGTAAGTTGTTGTCCCTTGTTTAAGTAAAAACTAGATTTGTATTGCGCACATGCCATCATCAATCTTCCTACTTCTTTAGGAGTAATATGATTTCAACCCTACACAATCACAATTATTGCTGTGCCCAACTAGGTTTTCTTTGGATTCTTATTTTTATTTTTTAGGTGGGAGTCAGAAGCGGAATATGTTCACATTACTGCATATGCGTATCACTTGTTAAAAGCAGTGTTCTAAAAGGCGTAAGATATGACAAGCTTCAAGCTTTACGAGCTTAGGCGAGGCCTTGGCGTAAAAAAAGTTACTTATTTTTATTATTATTTTAAGTACTTAATCATTCTAAAATGAATTTAATTAAAATAATACATACCAAAGATTTGAAACAATAAAATATTATATTTAATAACTTCTACAATTAGTTACTTATACAATTTTTAAGTTTTCGAAATGCAAAAACTAGATTATTTTTTAACTTCAACTAGATAAGTCCTACTTAACAGATTTATGAGAACTTATACATACTTTTAAAGTTTTCAACAAAACGATAAGTTTCAAAATATAATTATATAATATAGATAGTACCGTAACTTAAATTTTATTTAAATCTTTATTGGATTACTTTTGTGCAAATAACTTTATTTAAAAATTTGAAACTAAAGTCAAATAAAAGCCATTTAGAAAAAGAAAAAATAATAAAATAAAAAAGTTAATAAATTAAAGTTAAATAAAAGGGTTTTTAAAAAAATAATTAAGCGCCTCCTAGGCACACCTATGCCGGCCTAGGCATGCATTAGTTGATCACTTGATTCACACTTAGTGTTAAAGCAGTTGACC
>NC_036250.1:8809202-8819437 GCF_002742605.1 Olea europaea var. sylvestris | reverse complement strand
TATCTCTTTCCACTACAACTATAATTTCGAGTAGTTATAAAGAATCTCAATCCAAAATGACATGCGATTGAAGTACCTATCTAAGACATCCTTTGGTCAAATGGAAAAGAATTTTGCTATTTGTACACCAACGTTGACGTTTTGGTGTACACGTCCCTTGCAAGATGGTGGGGTCCACGCTCCTTCAATCAAATATAAAAGAATTTTGCTATTTGTACACTGACGTTGACGCTCTGATGTACCCATTCTTCACAAGAGGGAGGGGTCCATGCCCAATAAAAAAAAAAAAGCATGAGCCTTTCTCTTGTGAGAACGTGTGTATGTGTAGCAAAACTTAATAGAAAATTCGTTAGTATAAATCTAGGAGAATAATTCTACATGCCCCCTGGTTGGATAGAATTATGTCCTACTGGCAAGGCCCAACCTAGAAGGACTTGAGGCCGGCTTGATCCCCTCCATCCGCCCATGTAATCATGGCCGCTTTTTTAGGTCCAAAATTTTTGGGAATTCGCAATTTTAGTAATTCACAAATTTTTAAATATTTATTTGTTGATTGCAAAGGAACAAATTACTTTATATTTCTATTTTCATGATTTTTCTTTTTCATTTACAAAAATGTTTTCCACTTTCCTAGATCTTCCAAATATAGATTAAAAAGTCCATTACCCGATCGACGCCTCACCTTTACAAACACATAGCTCTCGTTTGATTTTCATTATCCAAAAATTAACATTTTTCAAACTTATTCTAAATCAAATATTCTACCAATGAAATAATTTACACATAAACTCAAAACTTTTCTCTACTTTTTAATTACATATTCTCCAAAAAATAATTATTATAAAACCTTAAGAAAAAAAGGAGCTCAAACAAAGGCATAAACAGGTTAATTATTTGAATGGTCACAGAACTATACCAAGTGCTACTATTTAATAACTGAAATTGAAAATTTATCTCAATGACCACTGAACAATGCATCGTGTTACCTATCCATCGCTCAAGTCAACGCCGTTTGTTAAACCTAACGGATTTTTCTATTTGAACGATGGATGAGTAACACGATGTATAATTTATTGATTATTTAGATGTAGTCCTTGTTAAGCCCCATTTTTGGAGAAAAAAATTATTTTCGAATAGTTGGCTTTTGGAGAATATGTGGTTAAAAAGTAAGAAATTTTTTCGATTTACATATACAATTAATTTGTTGGAGAACGTATTAATGAAAATGAGTTTTAAAAAAATAAAACTCAAATAAAGGCATAATTTATAGCTCAGTTATTAAGTGGTAACAATTGATATAGTTCAATCACCATATGGATACAATTTTAAGTTCAGTTATTAAGTAGTAGCAATTCCTTCTTTCCTTGACTCGATCTCAGTAAAAGAATAAACCAACGAAAGTGAAGGGAAAAAGAGGAAATTGAAAATTAGAAGCCTATAAATTATGCTTGGGCAAAAAAATAAGAAAAAATCGATCAAATCAATCAAATCGAACCGATTAACACAGGTGATTGGTTTGGGTTGATTTTCTTTTAAAAAAAACCATAGTGATTTGGTTCGGTCATGGTTTAAAGTCTCAAAATGCTGGTTAATTGAACCAACCCAACCTACTTACATATTTACCTTTTTTAAGAAAAATAAAAATCAAAAGATGAACCATAATCTCATAACTATATTACGATTCCCTCCAATCTATGATGTTGCCGATAATTAATAGTATTGAAAATTTTCTTTCACAGGCTCATTATATTGTACTTAGCATTTTTCCCTACTCAGATAGTCATGCTACATAATGTATAAAATGATAACAAAATTCTTAAGTTTTCCGTTGATCTATTTCTAGTAATCTAATTTTATTTGTTAGTAAGTGATTCTTATATTATAAAGTTATTTAGTTATTTTAGTTCTTGTAATCTAATTGAATCTAAAACTTGGACAATTTTTAAAAATAAATTCAATTTAGACTAAAAGTCCAAATCTATCAACCGAACCAAGTCAATTTAAGAGTTAGAGTGGAGTTGGTTTTGGTTGAAATTCACCTAAATCGACTAATTTGATTTTGGTTTCGGGTTGGAGTTGAAACTAACCTAAACCAAACCGTGCCAAGGCCTAGTATAAATCGAAAAAAAAAATTGAACTTTTCGAAATTGGACATCCCAGATTTCTGCGAAAGATTGAATTTTATCTAGTGGGTATGTCATTTTTCCACAAAAAATGGACTTTTTGAACGAAGATTGATTTTTTGGAAATGGTGGTTGAGATTTTGACAAAATATTATATATGATTATTTGTTCACTTTGGAAATTTTAGGATTAGCAGTTTCTGCAAGAGATAGGATTATTTGTTCACTTTGGAACTAGACCGCGATCCACAAATTGACGCATGAGACTCACCCCTTGTTTGGGAATAGAAAGGGGAAACATAGCACGTCACAAGAGCGAGGTGAGGTTTTGAACCCTACCATGAAATAGACGTCTCGCGAGCCGAGCTCTTATAGATGAGGCATTTTGGCGAATCCAAGTTAATTTCAGGCTACCAAGCCGTACAACTTATGAAAAGGCACTATGGAGTAAAGGAAAGTGTGTACGTTGTCACATTCCCTGCTTTCCAAAGGTGCCTACAGGATGGGCCACACACAGTAGAGTGACGGTCCGAAGCGAATTCCCCATTGACAGGGGAACAAGAGATGACCATCTCAAGGCACATCACAACCTTTCATCTTCTATATCTCATTCTTAGAGCCCAAGATGGAAAAATTGATCTTTTTGTAGAAACATGTGATACCTAATTCTAAAATTATATATATATTATTTATTTATAGACTCTTGATTTTCAGTCTACTCTTTTTTTTTTCTTTTTTTTATTTGGTTTCTCCTTTTATAGAGATCGATTTGAGTTAAGAAAAAATTGTTACCTTTTAATAGTTTAACTTAAAATTGTATCTCAATGATGATTGAAATTACCAATTGTTACTACTTGGCCTTTGTTTGAGCCCCTTTTGGGGAAAAAAATATATTTTGGAATAGTTATTTTTTAAAAAATGCGTGGTTAAAAAAATCGATTTACATGTAAAATTATTTTATTGGAGAAAATGTAATTGAAAATAAGTTTTCAAAAATGGCGATCAACAAAGTGTTTAATAATTGAACTTAAAATTGTATTTTAATGGTCATCGAATTATGCATCGTATTACTTATCCATCCCTCAAATCAACATCGTTTGTTGAACCTAACGAATTTTTTTACTTGAGTGATGAATGGATAATACGGTGCATAATTTAATAATTATTAAGATATATTTTTAAGTTCAGTTATTAAGTAGTAATACTATAATTTAGTGACCATTTAAATAATTATCCCAGGCATAAATGTGAGAAGAAATAGTAACGAAATGAATTATAGCCGGACATGATCCGATTCTAAAGAGAATCGAATCGAATCAAATTTTTTGCATATTTTGTAAATAAAATTGTCGGATCTAAATTTAATTATCGAACTGAACCGGTTTGGTATCGTACTATAATTAATTTTCTAACACTTACTGTAAAATAATATTAATCCAACTAATTACATGTTCAATTTTAGTTCTTAAAACAATATCACAATAACTCTTATAAAATAACGTAATCCAATTTAAAAATATACAAATAATAATTGTCTAATAAGATTTATTCATAAATGTATACAAAATACTTCTATCAAAGTGGAGAAAATTCAATGAATAGGACAAAAATTGAGTAAGATGAAGAGTGGCACATGCGCACAGCTGCTCAGCTTTGCTTTGTGCAATTATTCAACATTCAATTTTGATTTTTTGAGAAACGACGGAATGATGGAGAAAAACTCAGCTCACTTAGGGGCTGTTTGGGCCCCATTTTTTCACCAGAAAAATTGATTTTTTGATCGTTATTTTACTATTCCAGCCGTCATATTTGACTTCTTCTCTCATAGGTGGACCCCACTTTTATTATAACGGTCAAAAAATCAATTCTCAAAATCACTCCCAAACAAGCTCTTAATAATTCAATTTTGATTTTTTGAAATTTGAATTACAAAATTGATTTTAGACATAAAATAGAAAAAAACGATATTTTTTCTGAATTAACTAGTTGACAAATTTATTTTGAAAAATTAAAAAAATTGTCTTATTTAGCCCCAGTTTATTTCTCATTATTTGCCCGTTAAAATGAAAAATATGATCGTTATCCATCACATTAAGTCATCATATTTGACTTTCTATATCTTATGTGGATCCCTTAACGACTATATTTTTCATTATTATTTTTATATTAATGTGTAGCAAATGAGGCCTTAATGTAAAAAAGAAAAAAATTAAAAAAATCAAACCAATCACTTATTAATTCTGATACTCGTTTAAATATTTTTGCTTAAAAGAATCGATTTGATTCTAGGGTCCGGTTCAACCCTAAAATGGATAGAAGGCACTAACAGTAACAGGTCTCCTCTTTCTCAAAAAGTCAGAAGTCAATGCTTTCAGTATCCTATCTCTCTTCTAATTCTAGGTCCTCCGAAGCCTCGCTTTGTGCAATCATTCAACATTCTCATCTCTTTCAGATCTCATCCTCGCCACTCATTTTCATCTATATTTACGGTTATTTTTTCTTTAGAAAATTTGGTCGTGAAAAATTTTAGATCTGATCCAGGTAGTTTGATTTACCCGTGCAAATTTTGCTGTTATTTCTTATTTTGTTTATTTTGTTCTGTATAATATCCACGTATTTGTTAGAATTGTTAATTTGGATTTTGATTTTAAAGTTTAAAAAAAAAAATAAAAAAATTCACCGAACTTTGTTTTTTGAAAATCCTGTCAATTGATTTTTTTCCCCGACGAGATATACTATGTTGTTTTGTTTTAATATTTTTGTGCAATTTTGAGGGATGTCGGATCTATTAGTTTCATGTTTTCTTTTGAATAGCATCTTATGCATCTGTTTGGCTAGAAATTTTTAGATATCTGTTTAGTCATCTCTATTTTTGAAAAGTATATATATGTGTGTGTGTGTGTGTATATTTTTTTTTGTATCTGCTTGTCTAAATTATTTTATCTTGATGTCGATTGATCTGGTTAGGGAAATGCGAGCAAAATTCTTGTTTTAAAATAAGTCACGGGTGTCCGTAGAGATCCAATCTTCTCAGATATGACCAAATTGTAGGGCTAGAAAATTGTCAGCCCCAGCTTAACCAGATCAATCATGCTACATGTACATCTTCTTTTAAATAAGGAAGCCAATAAAATTATTTGTTTTCCATTATCGAGGCATTGCCAAGTTTGGATCTACATCATGTTAATTTATCATATCCATTCTCTTAAAAATTGTTATGCTTTTTCAAATATCAAATACATGTACTAGTTTTTCCCAGTAATAATTAAGTGTGCTGTCAATTATTTAGGCTTTACTAAGTTAGGATATACATGAAACTCATTCATCACATCATATTTTCTTAAAATTTGATTTTTTTCTTCAGATAATAAAAAAATGTATTAGTTTTCATCAACAATAATTAGTCATATTTAGCTAATTTTTACTTTATTGCCCTTATATATGAAAGTAACGGTTGATTGTTTTGCAATATTTTGATCTTGATCTTTTAGTTTGCACTAAAAATGTATTCCTTTTGTTATATCTGTTTGACATTAGTACTCATGAGACATGCAATTGGTCTTTCTTTCTTGCAGACTTGCTTTGTTCAGCAGAGGGTTTTTTGGTTTTCTTAATTAATGGCTTCTCTAGATATGTCTCTTGATGATATGATTAAGAGCAGGCGCAACAGTGATAGAGGCAGAGGACGAGGCAGGCCTCGGCGTGGAAGAGGCTCACGAGGATCCTTTAGAGGTGGAAGGACTACTGAAGTTCCTGGCAGAGGTCCACTTGGTATAAATGCTCGGTCATCAGCTCACACCATTGCCAAGGCAAGCTCAAAACATTGAAGTCTTATGCATTTCGTTGACAGTCTGCTATCTCTAGTGACTCAAATGAAGGATCTGTAATTTTCCTTTAGTGATACTATTTGGTCCAAGGAGAAGCTTATATTTCCACAGACTGGAAAAAGCTGTTTAATCTTAGTGCTTTTATCCTGTCCACTTCACAGTTCTGTTCATGTGGTTTTTTGTTCAAGGGCTTTGCTGTGGATTTTTTTTTGACAAAAGTAGAAGATTGTTGGTGGCCCATTAAGACAATTTGCTACTTTGCATCTTCGTTGAGGAGCTTCTATAGTTGAAAACTTTAGAGCTTTCACCATTTTAACATCTGCTAACCACTTAAGGCTTGAATATTCTGAGCCATCTATAAACGTTATTTAGCTGCCATTATTGTGTTTAGATGGGAAGTTCATGATGGATACGTGTGCTTTTATCATGTTTGGGTTTTTGTTCAAGGGCTTTGCTATGGATTCTCTTGACAAAAGTAGAAGATCATTGGTGGCCCATTAAGACACCTTGCACCTTATGTTGAGGAGCTTCATTAGTCGAAAACTTGAGCGCTTTCACCATTTTAACATCCGCTAACCACTAAAGGCTTTAATTTTCTGAGCCATCTTTAAACATTATTTAGCTGCCATTGTTTTAGAGGGGGATTTCATGATGGATACATGTGCTAGCGCTGCTTGTGGAATTATTTTATGATGGATACCATTGCAAAATGATGGACTTACTTTTGGGGCGAGATTTCAGTATCAGTTCATGATGTTTTTGCAAAGGTGCCTTCTTTCGCTGAACTTTAGAACTGGAGCTCTCGCCTTTTTCATAGCACCTGTTGACATGCAGTCGGTTCAATCAGCTAGCCACCCATTACTCTAATTTAACATACCTCGAAATTTTCCGTGGAATTAGATTATGTTGTTTGAGCATCTCAATGTGACTTCTTCGTGGAATTTTGCTGATATCTGATTTATCTTGAGGAATGGTATTATATTACTTTCTTGGTCATATGCTGACATTTACTTTCCCAATCATGGTATATTTCTGGTTTGCATGCACCAGTCCTTCCGCAGAACCAAGAATTTGCCATGGCAGAATGGTCTGTTTGAAGATGGCCTTAGAGCAGCTGGGTTGTCAGGATTAGCAAATGGTACAAAGTTATATGTCTCCAACTTGGACATTGGAGTGACAAATGAAGATATAAGGGTACTAGCTGAACCATGCTTGTTGACATTTCATTCATCCTTCCAATGGGTTTCTTTTGAAGATTTGTTGAAAATGGTCTTGCGTCACAGGAATTATTTTCGGAGCTTGGAGAGTTGATAAGATATGCAATTCACTATGACAAGAATGGACGTCCAAGTGTAAGTATCAGGCTTAATGCATTATCTTTATTGTAATTTAGTTCCTTTTATGCTTTGAATTTGTACATGCTCTCTCGACTTTTTGGAGTGCTTCTATTTTATTGGGAGGTAAATATATGTTAAGATCTCAATTGATACTCAATTATATGTCCGTGTTTGAAATGTGAATTAGTGGTATATACTCTTTCCAATGAATGATTAGATATCAAGGTATGCTTGTTCAGGAGTTGATGAATAGTGGGTGAGATTGTGAAAAATGGTCAATGCTATATGCTCTCTTACTCTGAAATCTGACGAAAGTTAGTTGTTACATTGTATTGTAGTGGAACCGCTTTTGTCAAATTTAGCGTTATTTGATTAAACCATGGATGTTAAGACTAATGTAGAGGGCCATTTCTTAGGCAGGTCTCCCTTGAATTGGAATTCAAGGTTATGATCTTGTTAATGCTTGTAACTGTGTTATCTTTTAGAGCCTCTTGACTGGCACTATATTTGTTTCATAAGGAAACATTTCCCTTGATTGTGAGGGTGTTTCAGGTTTTTAATGTGCTGCATTGCATATTAGCTTTTTCCCGGATTCATCATTTACGTCACCTGCTGTCTTAATCATGAATATCTTGTCTGCTGCATCTAATTTTGAATTTTATCTTGCTTGACAATATTCTTAACGAGTTGTTACCTTGTTCCCTAGCGAATCTATTGTTCAACATTTTATGTTCCTTTTTGCTTGTATTCAGCTGCAGAAATTAATGAATCTATCGTTAAGCAGGGTTCGGCTGAAGTGGTTTTTGCTAGGAGAAGTGATGCATTCCTAGCTCTTAAGAGATATAATAATGTCCAACTGGATGGGAAGCCTATGAGGATCGAAATAATTGGTACTAATGCAGAGAACCCTGTCTCAGCTCGCGTGAATGTAGTTGGAGGGGCAAATGGAAAAAGGAGAACAGTTGTTATGACGTATGTGACTATAATAACTTACAATTAATTTATGTTAGTACTTCCTCAGTTTCTTGCTTTTGTTCATTTTTCTTGATGCGGTGCTTCCTGCGAGTCTTGAATATCTAAACTATACCTGTCAACAATAACGTACTTTAGGTGACTAGCACATATTTTAAAACTTTTTATCTTTTGTTTCACACTTGATATAAAATCATTACGTGTTTAGTACGATGAGTTGATAGTTGTATCCAGTCGATCTGTGTATAGATGAGATCCTTTGGCCCTAACCTAACATAGATGGAGGGTTTTACATGCAGTTTTCTTACGTTCTTTTCGAATTGGGCCAACAACTCTAGTTGGCCAACTTCTATATTTTGTAAGAGGTTGTACACCTGATGAGACCAGCATAATAATGTCACAGAACTTGAGTAGATGAGTTTTTCTTAGTCATCTTTTCATCTTAATAACCAAAACTTGAAGTTGAAAACTGAGTTGCTCCCTGACCGATGAATGCTCCATGGAAGAACTGCCTTTCTGTTTAAACCCCATATAAAGATAATAAGTTGCACTATGAAATCCCAACAAAAGGCTCCCAATTATTTTTGAATAGAAGCCCTGTCATGTTAAAATACAAATTGTATTCCTGATTACTTCTGTGGTCATGAAATGACAAGCAATTGTAATATTTAAGTAGTAAAATATTCCATACTGTATCAGATGTCTATAATTATGATGTATTGGTATTCCGTGTATTTATATAGACATTTTGTGACTCCATTTTTTCTTGATTGTATTCTTTTGTGGTACACCGTGTCCATTTACTGAAATCAGATCATGAGGGTGAAATGCCTGACCACAGCACCGATAGTTTTTGTTGCTGTTGTGTCATAATGCTTCTGGCATTTTTTAGCTGAATAGTTGATTTGAGATTTATTTGTATAAAAATTTTGCTGAGATAGGAATTTCTGTAATGATTCTGTTTTTTGACATGTTTTTGCTGGATAGTTGATTTGAGATTTTATTCCGTGCAACAATCTATTTGACATATGCATTTCTTGATTGTATTCTTTTGTGGTACACCGTGTCCATTTACTGAAATCAGATCATGAGGGTGAAATGCCTGACCACAGCACCTATAGTTTTTGTTGCTGTTGTGTCATAATGCTTCTGGCATTTTTTAGCTGAATAGTTGATTTGAGATTTATTTGTATAAAAATCTTGCTGAGATAGGAATTTCTGTAATGATTCTGTTTTTTGACATGTTTTTGCTGGATAGTTGATTTGAGATTTTATTCCGTGCAACAATCTATTTGACATAGGAATTTCTGTCGTTATAATTGAAGTTTTATTTATGTGTTTGTTAGCATTCTTGAAGCAGCAACTGATTGTTCTGGAATATGCTGTCTTGCTTAGTTAAGGAGTGTTATGCACAATAATTATAGTGGTCTATGTGCAGTCGCATTTTGTTATTCCTGGATGGAACTGATCCTAGTAATCTTCAGCTTAAATTTAAATTTGAATGGTAACACCAGTTTCATAATAAGCTGTCTTATATTCGGTCAATTAACGGGGAGCTAGCAAATTTGCAGGCCTGGACCAGGTAGTCGTTCCAGAGGAGGCTCAAGTTCTGCTAATCGTAATCCTGGGTAAGCTTGTCCAAAACATCTACACTTTTGAGATGGTTTCTAAATTATGTCACTGAATTACATTTAGTCACTTCTTGAGCATGGAATGTGATTAATCCTAGTAATATATGTTGAAATGGTAATGGTTTTGAGGTCTGAAAATTCACGAGCGCAAATTCTATATGAAGTTGTCCTCTGTTCAGCAATGCTGCTTTATGGAAAGGGACAAAACTACCAAAATATAATCACTAATCAGAAGCTTGGTCTCCCTTGAAACGTGATCGAGTCCAAAAGTTTACTTTCACGGAAGGAACATGGTCCTTATCCTAAAGGAGCAAGTAGGTCCCCTATCTTTGAATGTAGTTTGGCG
>NC_036250.1:8804250-8808010 GCF_002742605.1 Olea europaea var. sylvestris | reverse complement strand
TTTTTTCCGTTCCAACGATTGCTTCACGACTCTACCCTTAATAAAGAAAGGAGGCAGCCACCCCTTTTCCGAATATTCTGTCTACGTGATGCTAACATGCAAATGATGAATGAATTATCTATTACGATGAAAAAGTAATATCTTATTACAGTATCGCATCTTACATTTGAACGAACCAAATATTGTACACCCTAGCCTAGCAAAACTCATGCACAACTAATGATACGCTAATCTTTTATGTACATAAACAAACACATAGTGAGAGAACCAAGAAGAGGAAGGATGGAAACACCTTAAACCAAATCCTAGAAAAGAAAGAGCAGAAAGAGGGTTTACTCAATAACAGGTGCATCTTCTTGCAATAGCAATTGTCTGGACTCGTTCCTCTTGAAAAGCTTCTCAACCACTTCATTCCAACTAGTTTGAGCATTTTTACAATGCATTCTTTTAGCTACTGAGGAATTTCTTCTGTCATCCTGAGAATGTTCCGCAGTTGAAGATTCTGAGGATGATTCTTCTTCTTTTTCTTCTTCAGCGGTGGTTGAAGCATGAGGTATGTTCAATCTAATGGCTCTGTCCAATGCATCTCTGTGTTCTTTTTTGAGTGTTTGCGTCCTTGTAAGTTTCTGGACTTGTGGTGGGTTCATTATGGTCTCCATACTCTGCTCTTTCAGTCTCTACATGAGAACAATTACATTCATTCAAGGGCATTCTCTTGAAAGAATTTGAAGGTATTATATGGTTTCTACTTACTTCTAAGGCATTTTCTGCCTCTCGTTCTATCCAAATAATTGCATGATCTGATGTAGCATTACACGATAAGACTACATGTTCAAATCTTCCGTCTACAGGGATTCCGGTTCTGACCTCTGGAGGATACCTCCCACATCTGGGTACCAAACACAGAATTTCAATTTTATCAAGCACCAATATTGAGAAGATATATTTGCCAACACTATAGTTGATCATACCTGCAACATTTTCTTTCCACAATGTGATAGATTCGACCAGGTGCATAGAGTCTTCTTGGATCTCTGAGCTTTTTATCTTCGGATATGAAGGTATCCCTCAAGCAGGCAATAAATAATAGGCAGGGCAAACTGTCCAAAGCATTAACGCCTGGTTTAAGCAACGATGATAAAGATTTACTCATTGATATAAAACAAAGTACTTTCATTTAGCAAAGAGAAATGACAACTAACCAAAAGATGGATTCAAATATATCTTCCAATGGGGTGGGTGTTCTTGGCAAGAAATCATCCTGGACAAGACAAAATCAAGTTTAAGATTATGTGTGACTGGCGCATTTTTACATCTTTGACCTACAATCAAACATGGATAAAACTACTTTGCTAGAAGGATTTGACAGAAAGATTGGCATAATTGCATGTGGCAATAGATAATTGGATGGAAAAGCTGACTGTGTTTTGAACTATCTAATGATAGAATGTGTCATTATGTCAAACTTTATATCAACCTTGATGTTCATGGAATATGATTGAAAAATCGAAAAACTCACCTGCAGCACGACGGAATATATAACATCAGCATACTTAACAGCCAAGTTGAGAGACATACACCGCGCAGGTGCCACTGCATAGCACCTCACCGAATTCCGAGAAATCCCTCCCAACATATCTGTATGGTTCACCACAATCAAACTCAGCAATGATGCAACCCCTGCACCTAATGAATGCCCTGCAAAAACCATCTTATATTCTTTCCCATTCTCCTCCCAAGTTCTCCTCAAAAATTCCGATTCGTTATTCAAAATCCATATAGCAGATTTCAACAATCCATGATGAACATATCCCCCATCAAACATCTGCATTCCCAATTGATTATCCAGCAACAATTTGTAATCACTATCTTTAACTAAATTCAATCCCCTAATGGCTAATACAATCTCTTTGTTATCGTGGTCGATGTAGATTAAGTAAGGCGGCGCGTGGCCTAGTGTTTGCTCGTAGTCAACGCGCTTGATGGCCCAGTTCGGGTTGAGCCGGTAGCCACCGAGCGGGGTGTATAGAGGGTCATGGAGGTCTGGTTCATAGACCGATAGAATAATGCGACAAACTCGTGGGATAGGCTCGAATTCCTCGGGCGTGGCAATAGGCCAGTTGGCGCTGTCGTCTGAGCCGACGTAGGTGCAGCGCTTCCACCCCCAACGCAGGCAGCCTAATATCACCGCCCACTCTACTCCGCAAGAAACTGACATTAATTGTAGATAAAGATTAATGGATTTGTACAAGTTTGTAAGCTTGGAGCTGAGCTATGAATATACGAAAGTTAAAAGGGAGGAAGGGGCGCGGCGGAGGTGGTGGGTACGGTCTACATGAAAGGTCCTAGGAATTGGGCGGGTTACCAACGACATTTCAAGCATTATTCAACGTTGGAGTGTGTAGATGGCTATTTGACTCGAACATTTTCTCATCGTCATCTAGAAGTTCTACAAGAAACTTCGGATTCAAGGAAAGAANTTTAGTTTGATTATTCAGTTACAATATGTTGGTTTTTCTAATTGATCATCTGATGTGGCATCTGACATGGTTTTTCTAATGGCGCATCTGACATGGTTTTTCTAATGGCACGTCTGACATGGCATCTGACATGGGGGTCCTTCATGCTGAATATTTTCTTAGAAATAGTACCAGAATTTAGCTGAGTGACCAAAATGACTCAAGAAGCGAACTCCAGGGACCACTTCGGAGTTTGGAACAAAATATAGTTTGTTGACTGACATGAAACTCCATTCATGACTACTAGGTTTTTTTGCCCATTATTGGCTGCCTAACCAATACTGCTAATCAAGTATTGTTAATATGAGTTCCTACTCCTTTTGTGCAGCCAAAATAGCCGTGGTGGTTTTAGGAATGGACGTGGAGGTGGACGAGGGGGGCGTGGAGGGGGAAGAGGAGGTGCTCGCTGGAGAAAGAAAACTGTTGAAAAATCGTCCGGTGAACTTGATAAGGAGCTTGAGAACTATCATGCTGAATCAATGCAAACATGATTCGACATCTCTAGTCGAAGTAGTTAGAACTGTATCTGTACAAAGTTTGAGATGGCAATCTTGTAGTGGTTATTGTTTATTGGATGCTTTTGTGTTGCTATGCTTTCTACTTTCTTGTGATGTAAACGAAGAGAACTGAAGTTTGATGCTTTATGTTACCTGGGTGTTTCCATTTTTTCTATTCCTCTGTAGAGTCCCAAATGCTATTTGATTGTTATGTACGTTCAGTGTATTGATATGCATACTTGCATGTATGCACGCACAAATAAATACCTATCAACACTTGGTGAATGCCGGAGCTTGGAGAACACGTTCTACTTTCTAGTTGGCACTTCGAAATGACAAATAGGAAGACCGTACATCACGTTTCATGAGACCATTTATGACAAAACTCGTAAAGTAGCAATTTTGACAGTTCAATCTTGCACTGATAGATCTTTGCACAAGAGAACAAGAGAGAATTTCTAGCAAAATCCAAGGGATCTTAGGATCTAATCTGGAAAAATTTGAAAACGGGATTCTAGCTCGAATTTAGATTTTGGACGGTAAATCCTCCGATCCAGCTATTCTGTAGGAAGTCCTCGAAACTTGAACTTTGTATTATAGGCATTTGTATTAGTTCTATCTTGCTCAGGGGTCTACCATCTTCTATGTAATCTAGTCATATTTTTTTCCGTTCCAACGATTGCTTCACGACTCTACCCTTAATAAAGAAAGGAGGCAGCCACCCCTTTTCCGAATATTCTGTCT
>NC_036250.1:8783102-8786496 GCF_002742605.1 Olea europaea var. sylvestris | reverse complement strand
ATTTGACCAGTTTTAATCCGCAAGAGCATGATCAAAACAAAATTTATATGAATGGAAATTTGGATAGAGTTTCGGTATAATGACTACGCAAAACAAAGATTAAAAAGGAGTAGAAATAGAGAATAATTCAAGGTGAGATGTAATCTCTTTCCTTAAGGGAAATTGCCCAGCTACGGTGCTCACTGTGAATGACACTTATCTCCTAAGATACAATGGATTCACAACTTGTGGTCGCAACACTTCAAACCACAAGAAACCGACGAACTTTTGATAGAATTTCCCCACTACAAAGGAAATGAATAAAAATGCTATGGAATTAGAAAGGAGAGAATTGTAAGAGGAGAATAAAAATGCAATTGGTGTATCCAAAATCATGTTCATAGGGTCCTATTTATAGATGTAAAAAGGGTGCAATGAAGTAGTGTGAGCCAAAATATGCATCCTTTCAAAAAGTTGCAACACTTGACCAAAACATGTATCCTTTTGAAAAGTTGCAACACTTTATTTCTTTCAACTTTGATCTGCAATTTCTCATTCATTCGGAATTGGTTTCGAGATTCCAAATATTCCACGACGATCTACTTGAGGATTATAATAAGTTGGTCTATTTACTTTTGTAATTTGACCATCGGATCAAATCCGAATATTTGGTCGAAGTTGACACGTAGTCACACCTTTTCATTTTCCACTTTTACACTCCTTTTCATTTTTCAATTTTTGATTAATTATTTGAACCAATTCCTATATGCAATCCCCATCGTTTCTTATGGAAACCTTTCAGTATCCAAGCTTCTCAATGGCAATTTGAAAAATGTAATAAAGTCGACCAACATTCAAGAAGCTACGTTTCTCAGTCTGATCAGTGATGAACAAGAAACATTAGTACAAGATATAAGGGATTAACAATCCCACCATATGCAGATTTTGAACTCTACAATATAAAACTTATTGCAGGCTCCAAAATTGTAGTATATAGATCGTAGCTTGGTCAATGGTCTCTCTCTCTCTCTTTCTCTCTCTATGAATTTGCAGGGTTGTTAAGTTGGGATGTATTTAAAGGGAGATTAACTAATTAAGTATATAATTTTTAATTATGTTAGGTTAGGTTATAGTAAATTGAAGTGGTGTATTTATTAAAAATGTATGTTAATTGTGGTGGAACAAAAACAAGTTGCAGTTGGAATATCACCGCCCATTTCATAATGTTAATCAATCCATCAGAGTGCTTTTTTGGACAACAAATCTTCATCTTTATGCAGCAACTCCAGAAAAAGCACTACAATAGCCATTAGTTCACACTTCGAGAGAGATTCATTAATACTGTTCATTTATTCATCACTTATTTTTAATTTGAATCGTTTAAAACACTTTTCAAACATACTTTGATTATCAGTAAATTGACCAAATCGTGGTGTCAAAAATGTGCATGCGTGGTACTGATTGATCTCTCATGTATAAGTTCGCTTATAAACTGCTCTTTTACGTTGACCCTATTACATCAAATTAAAGTCTAATGACTTCGTTACAAGTATGGAGAAAGCTCAGTGACCTTGGATGCAATTTGCCTAAACCAGTACACACATTTAGCTGTGCCATCTATCTGTGTGTCTATTTAGCATTTTGTGGCCAATCATATTTAGACCGAATCTTTGTATAACGAGGATTGAGAGTTGAGACTGATCGTTTATAGTTTCCTTTGAGACTGGTTGAATTTATTTTAGGGAAAATTTCCTAACTCAGAGTTTAAGTATCATATATTTCAAAATTAAGAAAACAAGTTTCAAATTTCAAAAATCAGATTTTTATTAAAATTTATTTATAATTTAATTAATTATTTTATTTATTAAATATATTTAAGTCACAAATTTATACAATTTGGTAACAAATTAACAATTTAATTTGTCACTTATATTTTTGGGTCACAAATTAGAAATTTTATGTCACAGTTTGTTCATTGGTCACAAATAAAAAAATTAATTAGTCACGAATTAATTTTTAGTCACATTTATCAATTTATTGGTCACAAATCAAAAATTTTATAAGTCACAAATTATTTTTCGATCGCAAATGAAGATTTTTTAAGGTCATAATTCAAAAATTTTGTAGGTCACAATTTGTTTGTTGGTCACATAAGTTATAGATCACAAATGTTATAGGTCACATATCATTTTTTTTAAGTCACACACTATTCTCGTTCATAATTTATCATTTTTAGTGGTTACATACGATCAAAATTCAAAAATTCTGTAGGTAATAGTTTGTTCATTGGTCACAAACAAAAAAATTAATTAGTCACGAATTAATTTTTAGTCACACTTATCAATTTATTGGTTACAAATCAAAAATTTTATAAGTCACAAATTATTTTTCGATCGCAAATGAAGATTTTTTAATGTCACAATTTAAAAATTTTGTAGGTCACGATTTGTTTGTTGGTCACATAAGTCACAGATCACAAATATTATAGGTCACATATTATTTTTTTTAGGTCACATACTATTCTCGATCATAATTTATCATTTTTAGTGGTCACATATTGTTTATTGATCACAGGTTAACCAATTTAATGGTCACGATCAATCAAATAATACGTGACCACCACCAAACCACCACTCCCTTCAACAACACCATCGCCTGAACCACGAGCACCATCACCGACAACAACGCTATAGTCTCAAACAAAAAATCAACTCTAAAATTATCATTGCCATCGTTGCCACCACCGCTACACCAACACCACTGTCGCCACCGCAACACCATAACCATCCCTACCACATCTCACCATCACGGCAGACCAACCACAGAACTCCACAAATCTACCACGCCGCCACCGCCACCGCCACTACAATCGCAACCACCGTTCCCACCACCACCGCACATCACCACTCACCCACCAAACACATCGCACTGCACCACCAATGACAGTGGCAACCACCAAAACACAGATCCAAAACTCAAATCCAACCATACCTAACCACGAACCCCACCGACAACCACTGATCCAAAACCACAAATTCGGCACCACCTCGTCGCCATGCCAACATCGCCTCACAACCATCAACGGCGCCACAGATCCAAAACCATAAATTCGGCTACGCCAGCACTGCTTCACAACCATCAGCAGCACCTCGTTCACAGAACCTAATAGCGCTGCCCACATCACCACAGTCGAGTCACCAACACCATCGTCTTCTCGAAACCATAGCAGAAGTGCAATGCCAACAGAGGTCTGACGCCAACTCCGCCTACAGCGACACCAACTCCGCCCATTCTTCATAGGCGAGAGAGATCAGAGCGCGAGATGTAGAGAGGGAATGGTTTGGGGGAAATTATTTGGGGGTTAGGGTTAGTTTATAAATTAAATAATTAATATATTTTTTTTTCTGATTTTTGA
>NC_036250.1:8717538-8783002 GCF_002742605.1 Olea europaea var. sylvestris | reverse complement strand
ACTTCTCGAATATATAGTTACTAATCTCTGACTGCTTGAATCATTTGTAGAAAAATTGCATTAATTTGTAAATATCAGAATTACAAGTTCGTTGATTATTTCATAATTGTGACGAGTTTTATTGTAGTAATCCCAGTTCGACAATAAATAATTCTATAATAAAGAAACATTCTGTAGGTTCAAAATCGAAGTCAAAGACGCAAGAAATCACAAAAATATACAAGATCAAGTGTAGATCTGAAAAACACAAAAATAAGAACACAGCGATTTTTCAGCCTGAGCCCCGAGGTTCAACAACTTCTCAATTGTCTAATCCCCGTTGAGCATCCACAAAGGAATAAACTCGAATCTACTAAAAAAACCGGCCAAGAACAGTTTCAACAATACACAGAACGCAGAGTTCAGTTCACGGCCAACACATGGCCTTGTTACAAACAGGATGGACTCACACAAGAGTTCATCAACTCTCAAACTCTCAAAAATTACACACGATTTCAGAGATTCACGAAGAAAGAAATTACAGAGAGAGAATAGAGAATTCTAGAAGCTGTTCGAGAAAATGAAAGTAAAACCCTACAAATTTCTAACCCTAATATGTGTGAAAATGATCACTTCTCCATCCAACGGTTTTATTTTTGCCAAGTGTCATCATCCTAGAAGAAACGTTACTTGTAATTTGTTAGAAACACGCCTTTGTTATATTAGAACATTGGGCGGGTCTGACTTCTTGTTGGGCCTCCAGCTTTTAAATGGGCTGATCCCACACAAACAGCAACCAAAAACTTACAATCTCCACCTTTGCTATTTGCTTGCACCATTGTGGATTCAAGAACTTATCATTTGTTTCATTTGCTCTTATTACCTGCAAAAATAAAAAGAATTAGCCTTCTTCAAGATTTATTAATCTCAAAGAATCAGCAAACTTATTGATAGGAATTACCTTGGTTCCAGCATCTGCAGGGTTTACCTTGATAGATATTTTTGTCAATTTAATATCACCTCTATCTATGATATCTCTAATAAAATGAAACTTTACATCTATATGCTTTGATCTATCATGCAAGATTGGATTTTTACTTATAAAAATTGCACTTTGGTTGTCAGAACATAGCTCCACCTCATTTTCTACAAGACCTAACTCACCAAGTAATCCCTTTAACCATAACCCCTCTTTAACAGCCTCAGTTGCAGCAATATATTCAGTCTCAGTTGAAGATAATGCAACCGGTTTTTGAAGTTGGGATTTCCAGCTAATGCATGTGTTATTAATGACATAAAAATATGCAGTTGTGGACTTCCTGTTATCAGGATTTCCAGCAAAGTCTGAATCTACATAACCCTTAAGTCTAAGTCCATTTTTATCAGTTTTGAACATTAAACCTAATTGGCTAGTACCTTTTAAGTATTTAATCAGATTTTTCATACATTGCCAATGTATTTCACCTGGGTTACTCATAAGTCTGCTTAACACACTCACAGCAAAAGCAATATCAGGTCTAGTACATACCATAATATACATAACAGATCCAACAGTATTAGAGTATGGAACATTCATCATCCTATTATGTTCTTCTTCAGTTTTTGGTGAGTGATTAACAGATAGTTTCATGCACGAAGATAGAGGTAGACTAACAGGTTTAGAATCATGAAGAGAAAATCTTTTTACTACCTTATCAATATAAGATTTTTGAGTTAGGAACAATTTTCCATTTATTCTATCCCTTTTTATTTCCATGCCCAAAATTTTTCTAGCTGGTCCAAGGTCTTTCATTTCAAATTCAGATTTCAGATTTTCTTTAATTTGATTGAGTGTAACAGAATTATGTCCAGCTAGGAGCATATCATCAACATACAAGAGAACATAGAAAATTCAGATTTACCATCTTTCTTAAAATAAAAACAGGGACCATATTCAAATTTCTTAAAGTCTAAACCTTGTATAAACGAGTCAAATCTTTTATACCACTGCCTAGGAGCTTGTTTTAGGCCATACAAGGATTTTTTTAAGAGACACACTAAGTTCCCCTTTCCTTTTACTTCAAAACCCTTTGGTTGAGTCATATGTATGGTTTCATCCAAAAAACCATACAAGAAGCAGTTTTCACATCAAGTTGTTCTAACTCCAAGTTAAACTGTGTCACTAAGGCAAGTAGGATTCTAATGGATGTATATTTAACCGGTGAAAAAATTTCAGTGTAGTCTATCCCTTCTCTTTGATTGAAGCCTTTTGCTACAAGTCTTGCCTTGTACCTTTTATCACTAGTTTCAATCTCACCTTCTTTAATCTTATAGACCCATTTACAATCAATCAATTTGCAATCTTTTGGTCTTTCAACTAAAATCCAGGTTTGATTTTTATAGAGGGAGTTCATTTCCTCTTTCATTGCAGCATTCCACTTAGGGAATTCCTTAGAGGAGATAGCCTCTTCATAAGAGGTAGGTTCTGAATCAAACAAATCAGACTCGGACTGATCAGTTGCAAAATCAGCATATTGATACCTAGTAGGAGGCTTGATTTGCCTCCTATCTCTGTCCCTAGCAAGCTGGTAGTCCTGCAGGTCATGTGCAGGCTCCAAACATTGCTCATTTTCAGGGATATCATCATCTATAGTAATCTGTGGTTCCACCTGATGTGGCTCTACCTCAAACTGAGCCTGGTCATTTATGTTTTGGGTATCAAAATTGATTTCTGTGATAACAAAATCATCATTTCCTAATCTTTCATCAGATTTGTCACTAAGACAAGGAAAGACATCTTCGTTAAAAATAACAGATCTACTTATTATCACTTTATAACCTCTCACATCTTTTAACCACAGTCTATACCCTTTAACACCTTCTCCATATCCTAAGAACACACCCTTCAGAGATCTAGGATCCAGTTTTGATTCAGTGTGATGTGCATAAGCTGCACATCCAAAAGTTCTTAGGTAGGAATAATTTGGGATTGTGCCAGACCAGATTTGTTCAGGAATCTGATTATTCAAAAAGCTGGATGGACATCTATTAATTAGATAACATGCAGTTTTTACTGCTCCTCCCCAGAAGACTTTTGGTAGGCCAGAACTAATTAACATACATCTGGTCCTCTCAAGAATGGTTCTATTTAACCTCTTAACAACTCCATTTTGCTGAGGGGTATAGATTACAGTTCTATGTCTCATAATCCCTTGTTTTCCACAATACTGATCAAATTCTGTGTTACAAAATTCAAGACCGTTGTCAGTTCTTAAAAATTTTATCTTCTTACCAGTCTGATTTTCAATTAATACATTCCATTCTTTGAAAATTGCAAAATTATCAGACTTAGATTTTAATAAGAAAATCCATATTTTTCTGGAATAGTCATCAGTGATAAGAAGATAATATCTATAACCAGAGATAGTTGAAACAGGTGCAGGTCCCCATAAATCAGAATGTATGTATTCAAGGACATCTTAGGATTTGTGCAGCCCTACCTTGAAATGCAGTCTGACTTGCTTTCCCATTATACAGTGTTCACAAAAGGTTAGTTTTTGAACGCTGTCTCTTCCAAATGCCCCTGGATGTGATAGATTTTTCAAACCTTTTTCACCTAAATGGCCAAGTCTTTTATGCCATAATTCTGATTTATCGGGATGTGTGACAAAATTCACAGCATTATTAGGTGAGATTATTTCGGCACCTAATATATAAATCCCATTATACTTGGGTGAACTAACAATTAGTTCCTGATCTCTTTTTATATTTGTAAAACCATTCTTTATTTCAATTTGATAATATTAATCATCAAGAACTCCTAGGGATATGAGATTTCTTCGAAGTGCTGGCACATATCTAGTATGTTTCAACAGCATGTGATGACCATTTTTGAGTTTCAGCAACACATTGCCAACACCCTTTACTTGACATGACTCGTCATTTCCAACTTTTATCGATCCTCCATCAAGACTACAAAAGTCTGAGAGGCAGTCAATATTGGGTGTCATATGGAAAGAGCATCCTGAATCTAGGACCCAATCCTGATTACTTCTTTCAGTTACAGACACATAGGCAACCCCATTATTGATTCCAGCTTCTTTTTGATTAGCAGCAATGGCTAAAGAAGCATTTTCAGTGTTAGACCCATTTCTTTGATCATTGGCCTTTTTGAAATAGTCCTTTATATAGTGCCCAGTCCTACCATAGTAGAAGCATTTTCTATTGTTTGTGTTGTTTGGTTTTCCTTTATTTGGTTTCTTGTCCTTAACTCTTGTGTTACTCCATTTTCTTTTGATGAAGTTTTTATCCTTGTTAAAATTAGAATGACTGAAATTACTCACACCCTTCATGTGGGTCTTTTGGTTTGATTGCACACCCATAGTATTGAACACCACTTTGTGTTCAGATTTAGATTCCAGTTTTCTACTTAGGAGAGAACTGTGGATTATTTCAACAGTGAGATCACTCTTACCATACTCTAGGGCGTTTCTTATATCTTTATATTTATCTCCTAAAGCATTAAGTAGACCAACAACTTTTTGTTCATCAGATATCTTTTCATCACAGTTCACTAAGTCTTGTGTGATCCTATTGAATTTATCCATGCTATCTTCTATTTCAAGGTTAGGGTCAAACTTAAAGCTGAAGAATTGTCGCCATAGAAAACACTTATTTGGTACAGTCTTTGTGAGATAATGTTTTTCTAAGGCAGTCCAAAGTTCTACAGCAGTACTAGTTTCTCCTACTTTCCTAATCACAGAATCAGACAAATGCAGGAACAAAGTGCTCCAGGCCAGTTCATCTTGTTCAGTTTTCCTAACCTCAGGTAGGTTTTCTGGCCAAGATTCATCAATGGCCTTATTACATTTCAACTGTAGCATAAGGGCTCTCATTTTTTGGCGCCAGAGACTAAAGTCTCCTTTGCCATCCCAAATTTGGACATCTACCTTAGAGTTCATTGTGTGCAGTGATATATATATATATATATATATCAAAACAGTGCACAAGTAGATACAACAAACAAAATTTATCCCACAACAATTATTCAGTCAACAGTATGTCACAGCAGATCAATGTCAATTTATTCCAATTTCACAATTTCATATTACTTGTGCTCTAGTGTGATGTGTACATAAGTATGTCACATAGATCAATACAGATTAATAACACATATCACTAAGCATACAATGGAGTTTTTTTTTTTAAATAGTTACACACAGTAAGCTATCAAATGGTATAATAAAAATATTTATACCTTTCGTAGGGAATTATTTTCAGGTGAAAACTGTAATTCACACCTGAGGAGATCAAAAGAAAAATATTAGTGCAATTTAACAAATGAGTATGCAATTCAGGAATACAGTATTTCAATTCTGGGTATTGCTAGAATTCACACACACAAGTGGCATAGGTTTCAAGAATCGAAGCCCTAATCCCCAAAGATTCTAGGGTTCTCATAGGGACCCCTAGACAGAGGAAGATTTAGGGGAGATTCAGCTTGAGACCTTGTTTTTTTTTTTTTTTTTTTTTTTAGAAAAAAATTTTGTTACCCCAAACTAATTCACTGCAAGTGTTTGCAGGTAACCCCAAGGGATCACACGAAACTACAAGATTTCAAAATAATACTCAAGAGGCACTGATGATCACAAGACCCCAACAAAAAATCACTTGACAAAACCTGAACAGAGGATTATTTGATAAAATACCGTAGGTTCCAGAAAAGTAAAATTATATATCTTCCTTTTACTTTTTAAGAGAACAACAAAACAGCTCAAGATCTCGATATTTTTAGAGAAATACACCCAAAGGACAGCTTCCTTTCCTTTAAAAAAAATTTCTTTTACGAACCAAAAATAAAGAAAAAAGGGCATAAACAAAAAAATAAAGTTGACTGTTGGCAGATCTGAAAAGATCTGCCGTTTTTCTTTTTGGCCGGAGAACCTCTCTTGGTTCCAGTTTCAGAACCCTAAACTCAAAGAGTCTGAAAACGACAACAACAATTTTTCCAAAAGCTCTGATACCACTGTAGGTTCAGAATCGAAGTCAAAGATGCAAGAAATCGCAAAAATATACAAGATCAAGTGTAGATCTGAAAAACACAAAAATAAGAACACAGCGATTTTTCGGCCTAAACCCCGAGGTTCAACAACTTCTCAGTTGTCTAATCCCCGTTGAGCATCCACAAAGGAATAAGCTTAAATCCACTAAAAAAATCGGCCAAGAACAGCTTCAACAATACACGGAACGCAGAGTTCAGTTCACGGCCAACACATGGCCTTGTTACAAACAGGATGGACTCATACAAGAGTTCATCAACTCTCAAACTCTCAAAAATTACACACGATTTCAGAGATTCACGAAGAAAGAAATTACAGAGAGAGAATAGAGAATTCTAGAAGCTGTTCGAGAAAATGAAAGTAAAACCCTACAAGTTTCTAACCCTAATATGTGTGAAAATGATCACTTCTCCATCCAACGGTTTTATTTTTGCCAAGTGTCATCATCCTAGAAGAAACGTTACCTGTAATTTGTTAGAAACACGCCTTTGTTATATTAGAACGTTGGGCGGCTCTGACTTCTTGTTGGGCCTCCAGCTTTTAAATGGGCTGATCCCACACAAACAGCAACCAAAAACTTACACATTCATGTAAATAAAATAATATTTTCAAAAGGAAATAAATGTCTTGCTAAATGTAAAAAGCAAAAGAAATCGCATGTCAATTTCTATCATTTAGAGCAAGAAAGTTTGGTTCAGGATTTGGATTTTATGTTTGATAATTCATGATAAAATTCCAAAGAAATAATATCGATATATTCGTGGACTTACGGTTGTCGTATATTGGATTGACACGATTTGTTACTATTAAGAGAGGAGAGCTACACGATATAATTATGATATATCTTTTTTAGTTTCTAATTTGTTTATATTCTACGCACTAAATACATTATGCTGACGTTATTTTTTCAAACAAATACTAGTTTAAAACTAAGGACCATGTTATATGTATCGAATTTTTTTACCTAATCCCTCATCAACTAATTACAATAGGGGGTGGAAACCACATTTTTGGGATTTATTTTTTTTATTCACGTGAATCCTGCGTGCATGTGAGAGGAGGTAAATAATTTGGTTCACTTTTGGGTGTATAAATAGAATTATTCTAAAACTAAATATTTTGTGGGGAGTAAAGCTTAAATATCTATGAGGACTTTTTAACATGTAAATGAGAATACAAATTTTATTTTTCGAGTTAAATTATCGGATAGATATCGGATTCTAAACTTGTATATTTTATTGGACACTTATTTTCATCTTTCATTACACAAAAGATCATTTTCATCCATTTTTCAATTAAAAGCTGTAAATGACGAATATACCCTTTATGTAAATAAAATAAACAACAAAAAAATAAAAATAAAGAACTAATTGCAATCATAGTCCAATTTTTTTTTTTTAAAAGTGCAGATGAGTCCCAAATAAATTAGTAGAAGGGTAATTAGCACATAATTTTTCTACCTTTCACTGTTATTGTGAAAAGCATTCATATATTTCATTTTTAACATTTTTACCCTTTATTTCACCATCGATTACGCAAACCATCATTCCTATTCGTTTTCATCCATTTTTCCATTTAAAAATTGTAAAATGACGAATATACCCTTCTATTTAAAAAAATAATAAAGAACTAATTGCAATCATAGTTTCAATATTTTTTAAAGTGCAAACGAGTCCTAAAAAAAATTATTAAAAATAGAAATTTAAAAAAAAAATTAAAAAAGTGCAAATGAGTCCCAAATAAATTATTAAAAAATTAGAAATTTAAAAAAAAAATTTCTTTATATTTCTCTTTTATTTAAATAGGATGGTGTATTTGTCATTTCTCTGCTTTTATTGACAAATTGGATGAAAATAGATAGAAATGATGGTTTGAGCAATTAAAGGTGCAACGAAGGGTGAAAATGTTAAAAAATAAAAGGTATGGACATTTTTCACAATAATAGTGAAAGGTAGGGACATTATATGCTAATTATCCCTTTATTAATATATTTGGGACTCGTTTGCACTTTTTTTTTTAAAAAAATTTGGGACTACAATTACAATTAGTTCTTTCTCTTTTTTGTTTTATTTAAATAGAATAGTACATTCTTCATTTTATAGCTTTTAATTTGGAAAATACATGGAAAAGACCTTTTGCGTAATGAAAGATGAAAACAATGGTGAATATGCAAAATAAAAATAAAAATAAGTGGTAATAATAATAATAATAATAATAGAATGAAAGATAAGGACATTATTTACAATAATAGTGAAAGGTAAGGACATTATGTGCTAATTACCCTTCTTCTAAACACTGCCAATATATAGTGTGATAACCAACGAAAATTCATTGCTTCATATAACTAATTACATTTTAATGATCGACATTGTAAAATAACTCAATCGTATACATTCCTAACTCTGAAAGCAAAGGATTATGCAAGATTTTGTACCCCATTTCTCTTCACTCCTTTATACAAACCATTAAGGTGATAGGCAACTAGTTGAAACCCTTGGACAACTCGCCCCGAAGTGACTATGTCACATTTTTGAGATAATTAGCATCTGCATTACTTTTTCGCCAATTATTTATTGAGATGATGCATCACCTCTCTGATGCAGTGTATTTTCTGTGTGATGAAGATATGCTACTTGTCCATCGAGAAAATATTCAATTTATTTGCATCTTCATAACCTCATCGCCAGTCATTATTTCGGAGATGCATCACCTCTCTGTTGTAGTGCATTTTCGATGTGATTGACACCGTGAAAGGCATCTTACATGGGGTCCGGTCGAATTTCAATGCCAACATATGAGTCTTGAGATAAATTATCTTCATGGAATAGAACGAAACTTAAAGACGGCCAGCTATACTTGAGTTCAATGAAGAAACAGATTAAGCACTGCAGACTTTTAATATATTTGATTCTTTATTATCGCCAACCTATGTGTGTCAAAGATGAACATCTATTGTCACTCTCGAAGATATTTAAAGTTGTTGAGAATCGGTCGGCCAAATAATAAAGACGAAAAAATAAGAGTAATATGAAAAATAATATACCACAAGAACATAAGATTTATGTGGAAGAAGAGGAGAATTTTAATATACCAAGAAATTAAAATTATTTTACAAGTTTGATACTACCAATCTAAATCTAAACAATTATATCAAGTTTCTAAGGTATATAACAATGATCTTATTGTTAGTTGAGCCTATAAAGAACCGACACCTCGTGGTGTTGGGAATCTACTTATACATGCACAGCGAAAAATTAAATTTATTTTGATTCCCACCGAGAATCCCTTTGTGTTTAGATAGAAATAGTGATAAAGATTGTATATTTGAAGAATTTTGCAAACCTTTTGCTTTTCTTCTCGTTCCAGCAATCTTGATTTGCCACCACAATTGTCCAATTGTCCAGCCTCCAACGGTGATCCACACAGAGAATAAGATTGCAGCTTCTAGGGTTTTTTCCTCTTGTACCAGCAAGAATAATGAAAATCATATGGATCTCAAGCCCTAGCCATGTATTTATATAAACCCAAACGGGCTCGGCCCGGTCGGTCCGGTCCAATATTTAATTAATCCAATTAATTAAACTCGATCCGTGAATTAATTAATCCAATTAATTAATTCGGGAATATAAATAACAAATCTAATTAATTAATTTATCCAACGATTGTTAAATTAACCAATTAACAATTTGCAATCTTCCAATTCTCTTTTGTGTGCGACCCATTAGGTTCCCGACCACGATGTCTAACGACGTGAAATATTATTTTGATCTAATTAAAATTGATAAATTAAAACACTCTTTTAATTTATCGTCAATTCACACTCGCCGTCCCTAATTGACATATAGCAATGTGTCAGCGAAATACATGTGACGGAAAATGTCACGTGGTATGACAAAACCAAATTCGTTCGTTTACCGTGAAACTATAATCCCTTCGTCATTATAATCCGATCAATTACGAGATATGGAATTGTGTCAATCTCGATCATCGATCATATCTTTCACTCCACTACTAAATCAATATAAGTCGAAAACTCCTTTTCTATTTATGAATACACCATGGCCAAGAATTTCATCATCGACTTAATTGAATGAAACGCAAATCATAATCTCCTATTATCTAAAAGTGACGAATCCTTTATTGATCAATCACAACCTTCATACGATTCTTGACGTACCCGAACGATGTTGTGTTAGCGGCCATTTTCAAAGCAACATCGAACACTGCCAAAGTATGACTGTCCTCATATAAGGTACCATGACGACCTCAAGTCAAAGTACCAATTCCACTACCGAACGTTAGAGATTAACCACTGACACTCAGATAGTTATCCATGTGGAATCTCTCGACGGGTCTCCAATGTTTTGTTCTATAACAAAACATCTCTCGACGGGTCTCCAATGTTTTGTTCTATAACAAAACATCCACGTGTTCATTTAAGTGTCACCACATTTTAGCTTGTGAGATCAGCTACTTACTTCACAAGTAAGAAATGCCACACGTGATAGTCTATCCATAATAACGATATCCGTATCTCGTTATTACTTATGACCATGGATGATTTAAGATTCAATCAGATGTAATTTGTATCTCACAATCACAACTCCTTGTGATTAACAAATTACGAAGATTTGAATCTTCGGACACTATTATTTATTTAATTATCTATTAATCAAATACTAAATCTATCATTAAATTAAATTAAATATATATCAAAAGTATTTATGTCCAAAATTGATTGGACCTAGGGCATAATACTTACAAACTCTCACTTGCACTATATCCAATCACTTATGTATCCAATATCATAAGTCTACATGACGATCATGCTTATGCTACGACAACTCTTTGTCAGTGGATCTGTAATATTGTTAAATGTGAGAATTTATTCTTCTCTTTACGTCATTTCTATGTATTATGAGATTATATCGCCTTAATACATGTTTGGATCATTGATGAGATCTTAATTCCTTAGCTTTCACAATGGCTCTATTGTTATCACAATACAATGGTATGTGATCAACAATATCAGGAACTACTCCAAGTTCATTTATGAACATCATGATCCAGATTGCAATTCTTTGCTACTTCTAAAGTAACCATGTATAAAGTTTCTACTATTGAATCAACGGTTGCTTCATGTTTGGAACATTTCCAACATACCGCTTAAAAGTAAACCAGTTTCTCCATATGAAATCTTCTCAAGATTTCATCTATATAAATTGAGATGAGTTAAGTAATCTTCTAGATCTCCTTTTATAGATCAAGTTGCTTATCCCATATCGTTCATGAATAAATCCTTTAACAACAATTATTTCTACAATTGAAACATAAGAATGTCGTTTTCTATAATATTAGGAATACGACAATGCTCTCACTATCTTCTTGTAAACACACAATTCGTCTTCAAATTTAATAAAATCAAACACTTTGACTTTTTCCATCAAATCGAAGATTTCAACTCCATAGAGACTTATCTTAATCTTTAGTTACGAAATGGACTTTAGCAAGGCCACAGGAGAAAGGTTTCACCAAGGTCAACACTTAACATTTGCTTCTAACCTTACTTTGTATTTATGGATATTCACATCCACATCGACCCTTCCCTTGTAAATTATTTACAAAACCTTATGAGTTTTATTCCATCAGGAGGCTCGACCGAGGTCCAAACCTTGTTCACATACGCCGAGTTCATCTCGAGTATCATGGCCTCTTACTGTCTCTTTTAACTCTACACTTGACTTTATTTTGTTGCAACTAGCAGGTTCATTATCCTGGATCACTAATACCTGATTAATGATCATGGATTTGCACCTTCTTGAAGGTCGAATGATCTTACTAGATTCACATAGAGCTGTCATGTCCTCAAGAGTCTTTACTTCCTGATCCAAAGTATGTCCCATATCAGATATGGGATCAAACTCGAATTTATCTACTTGGTTAACTATATCTGTGGACTCTTAAACTCTTTCAAATTCTATTTTGCTCCCACTATCCTCCCTAGAGTAAACATTTTCTCTAAGAAGACAATATGTCGTGAGATGAAGACTTTCTTCACAATAATAAAATTTTTATTCAAATATCTGCTTTGAATATCCCACAAATATGTATTTATCGTATTTAGTCTCAAACTTATCCGATTCAAAGCGCTTCAAATAAGCGTCATGGCCCTAACTTTCATATAAGATAAATTGGGACTATTGCCTTTCCATAACTCGTATGGAGTCTGTTAATCAATTTAGATGTGACACGATTTAGTGTGTTGCACACTGCAATCAATGCATGACTCCAAAACAATTTTGGGAGATATGCATGGCTTGTTATTAATCGCATTATATCTAATAATTAACGATTCCTCCTTTTAGATACACCATCTTTCTGCAGTGTATATGAAGGAGTCCACTGCAAGAGAATTTCATTCTCTCTTAGATAATCTATATTTTATCATTAAGATACTCTCATTTGATCGAATCTTAATGTGAGTGTATCTTTACCTATTTGTTTCTCTACTTCTAGTTTGAACCCCTTGAACTTTTCAAGAGTTTCATGTTTGAGTTTTCATCAAGTATACATAATCATTGATGAAATAAGAGAAACATTACCTAACATTAATTGACACGAGTTCATATGCATCACTATGTATTAGACCAGTAATTATGCTGACCTTTCTTCTTTTCGAGTAAAAGAAGATTTGGTCATTGTGCCAGACATGCATAATTTGTACTTGTCAAAATCAATTAATCCCAAGTATACATCTCTGTGTAACTTTGGAATTGTTTTTCATCTATATGACAAAGTCCGTCATGCCAGATTTAGGTAATAATTAGATTATCACATTTATGCCTTATTATTTCTATACTCATTATAGAATCTTTAGTATTAAAGAATATAAACGTCGTTTTGTAATTTACCATAGCCATTAGGATGTTTATCAAGATAAATGAGAACAAATATTGTCCTTAACATTTAAATAGTTCATGTCTGAATATGAAATTCATTTTAATGTTCCAGGTATAGTTGGTATAAAGCGACATTTTTCTAATTCCAGTACTAAACCAAAAGGCAATGGCAAGAAGTATAATCATACAGGCAATGCAGCAACATTTGCTCATCTCTAACATGTATGTCAACTTCTCCCTTTTGCAGTGGTCTACTTCTTTTTAGTTTCTCCATATTTGTATAAATACGAAATTTACATCTGGTATCCAATACCTAAGAAACTCGTGAAGTAGACGTAAGTTACGTAATTTTCTTTCCAATGACCTTTCATTCTATAATAAAACCAAGGGTCATTAGATTTGGTATTGTCCTTCGATTAGACTATCTTAACCATATTGGACACTTTCACAAAGCCCCTTTAGACTTTCTCTTAATCTCTTTAGAGGAATCAATGACATGTTAAGCAACTCAATAATTGTGCATTCGAGTTTATTCACGTTAAATTCATAATTAGTTGTGAATAGCTCTCTCTGACAGGGATTGCAGAACTAAGTCACTACTTAGTTTATGGTTTATGATTGAACTTAATTGAGACATTTCTCAACGTCAATCATCTTCAGTATCTAAGCATCGATTGAAGATTACTCTGTTATTTTGCACTGGTATAGTTATTTGGAAGTCTCATATCCTTCCACACATGATTATTATCATACAACTCTTTGTAATGAACAATTATGTGTTAACATCTATACTTTCAAGTTGCATTTTTAACTCAGTGACATAGTTGCAAACATCACATGCGTTCAATACTATCTCATCACTGTGTTTATTATAGTAGCCACATTTTCTTTAGTTGAGTCGTCAACAGGTGTTACTGGAAAATGGCTACTTAAGGACAACCAACTTTCTCATGCCTGAGAACAATTCTCAAATTGCAGTGCCAATCAAAAGATTTAATTTGGTTGTTGGCATTCAGTATGCCATTCAAAACATATGGTTACTCACGATTCAATAAATATGAATGATGAAAAGAAAAAGAATAATATATAAAACGCATCAATTAATTTAACATAGACTTTTATTAAATTAATTATGCTCCCACTGTTTAATTCAAATTTATGACCCTCTAACATAAATTTATGGAGTCCATACTCAACTCTCAGTGGGCTGGGATTCCATCTGTTATACTAAGACCTTGGGTGTACTCAACAAACCTTAATATAACATTTGGGTAAATACTATTATCAATTGTATCTCCATACAACTCTCAGATCATTAAGCTGGCAACTTTTTGTCTTCACACATCTTATGTGTTAGCTTAACATGCCTAGACTTTGATTTTTCACTATAATGATGGAAGGCAATTATAAATGTGACTTAATATTTTATGGAGGGATTTTGCATTCAAGGGTCTCATTGTAACAATTATATATATTTTATTATACATCTACCACGCAAATAAATATATATAAATCATAATATAATAGTGTGGACGATAATGACTTTTACTATTTAGTCTTCCCGAGCCATAAGGATGACTAGTTGGTCAATTCCTAGGAGGTATTACACTGATCAATATCAATGCGCCATCTCCATGGTCTCCTCCTCTTCTTATTTTTTCAATTAGTCCAATTACAATCTGTATCCTATACTAGTTGGCACGCAGGCCTAAATGAAATTGGACTCGCAGGCCTACAACAATAATAGTAATAACGGACTCGCAGACCCAAAATGATTAAGAGCTCGCAGACCCAAAATAATAATAATAATAACGGGCTTGCAGGCTCAGAAAACAATAAGAATAAAAATTTACCATTCAACACATCCATATGGTCGAGTCCATAATCGTCCACTAATAATACATTTATCATATAAATGTATACCCATATAATATCTAATATTATATGCAAATAAGTTTCAAGTTTCAAGTTTCAAACAATTAAGTCGTCTAAACTCTTTTAGACAAAAAGGATCGGAATAATTAAATAATTAATTAATCATATTAATCAATTATTTAATTAGCGGGTATGTTTAATTAAAATAAAATTTTAATTAAATACCAAATTAGAGTCCAACTCTAATTCAACAATTATAGGGCGGGATAATTTAATTAAAATCAAATTTTAATTAAATATCAAATTAGAGTCAAACTCTAATTTCAAAATTTAAGGCAGTTGAATTTAATTAAAATCAAATTTCAATTAAATAACAAAATTAGAGTCAAACTCTAATTTCACTATTTAGGGCGAATTAATTTAATTAAAATTAAAATTTTAATTAAATACCAAATTAGAGTCCAACTCTGATTGGAACAAATTTTAGGGTGAATTGATTTAATTAAAATCAAAATTTAATTAAATAACAAATTAGAGTCAAATTCTAATTCCAAAAGGAAATTTAGGGTGAGACAATTTAAATAAAATCAAATTTTAATTAGATGTCAAATTAGAATCCAATTCTAACTTCGATAATATATTTGGGTGAATAATTAATTAAAATCAAATTTTAATTAAGTATTAAAGTAGAGTCAAACTCTAATTTTAATAGAATTAATATTTTAATATAGGATAACAATCCTAAATAAAATAAAATTCTATTTGGGGTCAAATTTAATATTTAAGTTAAAATCATACTTTAACGAAAATATAAAAAGTCGTCAATTTTAAATAGAATTTCAATTTGGGTCAAAATTAAATTTATAGGTCAAACCCATTAAAATCAAATTTAAAAGCATTCCAAAATATAAATTCAAAATTATTTTAATATTGTTTTTTGACCCAAACTTGAATTTATAATGAGGACCTCCCAAATAAAAAAATTGCAGAGAAGCCCTTTCATTCATTAATTGCAATCAGACTCCGAAAATGAAATTGCAAGAAAGGGGTCCTCAATATCAAACACTACAAGAACTACCCTCACTTAAATAATTTACAAACTGACCCCAAAATGAAAATTGCAAATGGAGGCTTGCAATTTCACAAATTGTGTCTGAGGTCCCCGCCTCCAATTCACCCTAACAGCAACTGGAACCCTAGAAATCGCCCAATCTGAAAACCATAAGAAACCGCCGGCCATTTTCCTCTTTATTCTTAGCGGCGCTGGCCACTGCTCAGTACCAGGCAGTTGACGCTGCTGCTACAATAGTAGCAGCACCTGCTGCCACTTATTGGCACAAATTTAATTATTTTTTTTTCTCAAAACAAATTTTGAATGTGATAAAAAAATTTCTTAATTGCTAGAAACTAAAACATGTATAACAAGCAATTTTTGATTGCTCAAAATGTTAAACGATTTCTAAACAAACACAAAGTGGGCTCTGATATCACTGTTGGAAATCTACTTATACATGCACAGCGAAAAATTAAAATTATTTCGATTCCCACCGAGGATCCCTTTTGTTTAGATAGAAATCGTGATAAAGAGTGTACCTTTGAAGAATTCTGCAAATCTTTTGCTTTTCTTTTCATTCCAACAATCTTGAATATGCCTCCAACAGCTGTCCAATTGTCTAGCCTCCAATGAAATCCACACAGAGAATAGACTGCAACTGCTAAGATTTTTCCTCTTATGCCTGCAAGAATAATGAAAACCATATGGATTTCAAACCCTAGCTATGTATTTATATAAATACAAACGGGCTCGATCTGGTCCGATCTAATATTTAATTAATCCATTTAATTAAACCCAATCCGTGAATTAATTAATTCGGGAATATAAATAACAAATCCAATTAATTAATTTATTCAATGATTGTTAAATTAACCAATTGGTAATTTGCAATCTTTCAATTCTCTTTTGTGTGCGACCCATTAGGTTCCCGACCACGATGCCTAATAACGTGAAATATTATTTTGATCTAATCAAAACTTTAATTTATCGTCAATTCACACTCGCCGTCTCTGATTGACATTTAGCAATGTATCAAGGCAATATATGTGACGAGAAATGTCATGTGGTGTGACAAAACCAAACTCGTTTGTTTACCGTGAAATTATAATCTATTCGTCAATATGATCCGATCAATTACGAGATATGGAAGTGTGTCAATCTCGATTATGGATCATATCTTTCACTCCACTATTAAGTCAGTATAAGTCGAAAACTTCTTTTCGACTTATGAGTACATCTTGGCCAAGGATTGCATCATTGACTTAATTGAATGAAACGCAAATCGTAATCTCCTACTATCTAAGAGTGATGAATCCTTTATTGATCAATCACAACCTTCATACGATTCTTGACGTACCCGAACGATGTCGTATTAGTTGCCCTTTGCAGAGCAACATCCAATACCGCCAAAGTATGTCTGTCCTCATATAAGGTACCATGACGACCTCGAGTCAAAGGACCAATTCCACTACCGAACGTTAGAGATTAATCACTGACACTCAGATAGTTATCCATGTAAAATCTCTCGACGGGTCTCCAATGTTCTGTTCTATAACAGAACATCCACGTGTTCATTTAAATGTCACCACACTTTAGCTTGTGAGATCAGTTACTTACTTTACAAGTAAGAAATGCCACACGTGATGGTCTATCCGTAATAACGATATCTATATCTCGTTATTACTTACGACCATGGATGATTTAAGATTCAATCAAATGTAATTTGTATCTCACAATCACAACTTCTTATGATTAACAAATTACGAAGATTTGAATCTTCGGCCTCTATTATTTATTTAATTGTCTATTAATCAAATAATAAATCTGTCATTAAATTGCATTAAATATATATCAAAAGTATTTATGTCCAAAATTGATTGGACCTAGAATATAATACTTACAAAATCATGTTCGCAAATCTGGCAAAAACAAGAATCTTTTCTAAGTTTGATTTGAAGGCAAATTTCCGACGACTAAGAATTAAACTAGAGGAAATGAACAAAACAACATTCTGTATACCTAATCAACACTTCTAATGGAGAGTTATTCATTTTGATCTCAAGACGGCACCTTCCTTATTTCAAAGGTAACAGTAAAAATCTTTCAACCACTGCTCAAAACAGCATTAATTTATATTGATAGTATCCTACTGTTCTCTAAGAATAAAGATATTCCTGAGTTAATACTCTAGAGGTTCACAAAAATTGTCAAAGAACACGAGATCATGTTGTCACAGAAAAAGACGATCAATGAAGAATCGAAAATTGATTTTCTTGGAATGCATATCTAAAATGGCAGTTATTCACTCCAACCCCACATTCCCCAAGAACTCCTTAAATTTCTTGATAATAATTTGACAAAGCAATAAGTTCAACAATTTCTTGGCGTAGTAAACTATATGACTGACTTCTTCAAATGGTTAGACACTATTACACGACCTTTAGGAGAAATGCTTAATAAAAGCCCTCCCAATGGTAATCTAGACAACTTGGGCCATTAAAAGAATCAAACTAGTGGTCAATAATCTTCTAGCATTAAAAATTCTTGCTAATGGCAAAAGAATTCTACAAACAAATGCCAATGATTTATATTAGGGAGTAGAGCTTGTAGAAGAAAAGAATGGTAAACGAAGTATTTGTGGCTACAAGAGTGGGATGTTCAAAGAATTTGAAAATCATTACCATTTTAATTTAAAGAGTTCTTGTAGTAAAATGGAGAATTGAAAATTTTCAGTTCTACCTTATTTTATCACAAATTTTTGGTTGAGATGGGTATGAAGGCATTTCCTCAAATGCTAAACTTCAAAAAGAAGCAGACTTCAAATTCACAACTTTTAAGTTGGGTAGAATGGTTTTCCAACTTTGACTTTGATGTCAAACACATCAAAGGCAAACACCCACTTAACTGATTTATTCTCCGAAACAAAACCTACTATGCAACCACAAATCCATACCATCCATATGGTGAACCCATCCTCACAAAATCCTCATATTCAATATTTCCCTCCTAAATTTCACTCTCCATTCACGGCCAAAGGAACCCATGCTAAAATGTCAATCCATGGTTATTAGATAAAATAGGATCCATCTTCTTGGTGGACTTGGCTTTCATCACAGTATCCATTTTTAAATCTTTTTTATTTTAACCCAAAACAAATTCTAGAAGAATTTTCAAAAGAACATTTGTGCTTTCTGTGGTACCATCTTGAGTCAGGATATTATGAACACATCTCGCATGTTCGAGAATATGCAGTACAACTATTCAATCTTTGCAGAGATTGGGAGAGAGATCCTCAAGAATTCAAGACATTCCAAAGAAAAATGGCAAAAATTAACCAAACAATCCTTCCAGAGATTTGGCCTAAAATAGAAGATGATGTTCGATGGGAAACTCCACCAATGGATTATGCTTAAAGAATTCATCGGGATATTCAAGCTCATATAGAAAGTTTAAGCCAAATTCGCTATTGGTATCCAATTATTTTCTCTGAAAATTATCACTTTAAAAATTGTTGGAACCAATTGTATTTGGGACATCCAATACAAAGCTTGGGAAAGGCAGCTTAGAGAAAGGCTTTGGAAAATGCTAGATGAAAATGTCCTCTGTACTAGTCTTCACACAGAACGAGAAAACCCACATCTCACAAGAAAAAAGGAAAGGAAAAGGTGTTATAAGAAAGAACAAGCTCAAACCAAAATGCACTAGCAAGCTAACCAGAACCTACAAAGTCGCAATTTCAAGATTCTCAAGATCCATGGTTTCATTCTTTTGACCCTTTTAACCCCTGACAATCTTGAGAAAACTTGAGCAACAACTCGAGGCAAAAAAAGGAAATGAGAAAAAAAATGCCTTGGTAGAAAACATTGAGACTACCATCAGACTTTGAAGCTTCGGATGGAACGACCATAGCATCAAATTTGAGCAACCCATAATTTGCAAAGATCATCTCAAATCAAAGTATCTTGTCATTTTGTATGAATTGTCTATCGTTTTGCAAAATAATAGATAAAGTATTATTTACTTTATTAAAGTGGATTCTACTTTATCAAAAACAGGTTTGTCAAGTCAAAAGTTGTGTATCTACTAGTGTAATAATTGTACTCGAATACTATATGTTCTTAAAAGTTTTTGTTCATTTTTCTAATTATTTTACTAATCCATGTGATTGTGTCGGTTGATGATAAAAGGAGCTTTCCTCCAATGGGGGATCATCAAAAATCAGAAATAAAATCTTGAGATCCTTGTGGTCATGAGTTTCTAAATTTTCTGTATTTCTCACTCAAATCCAGAATTCTAATATTAGTTTTAAACAGTCATGATAACCAACAAATTTGAACAGTAATATAAGTATGCTTTCCTATGGCCTCTTTTAAGGATCATTAGCATGAGAAATTGTGCTAGAATAAAATAACCCACCAAGGAGATTTGCAAAGTCAAACCCTAAATTTGTATGCCTTAGATATAGCTGTTATTTGTGGGCTAGAATACCTAGAGTGTGTCTCTCACTAGTTTATGGTAATTGTAGCTTGAATAATGTAGGCACAATCGATCCCTTTGCTAGCTCCTTGAAGAGACAGGGACTCAACTATAATTTAAGTCCCATGGACTGCGCCTGCAATTAATTGGAAGAAGCGTTTCTAGTTTGGAATTAGGCTCAAAGCATGAACCTTAAGTGGGCGTGTAACCAATGCAAGATTTCATGCATTCATGAGTGACTATTGAAATGGTGAATTGATCCCTTTGCTGCCGCCTAATTTAGATGATTCAAGAGAAACGATCAATTTCATGATCTTGGTTTTCTTTCTTTCTAGTTTGTTCCTTTTTGAGAAGGAGAGTTAGAATCAAACTTTTTCAATTGAGCAAAATGCTAAAGAAGATTCAAAACTTTAAAGCATCTACTATTTCCGCACAAATTTTAAGTTGAAAACACGCTTTAAAGGTTATCACTTTAACTCTTATGTGATGTTTTATTAAATTAGTAACGTATAACTAAATAGGTCATCTCCTTTAAATAATAGATAAATTAATAATTTTGCCATCATTTGTATATTTACCGTAACAGGAGGGCAGACACATACCATAAAACCTTCCTAGCATCCTACAATTGTTACACATGTCCCGTTTTGTAAAATAAGGAAAATAATGAATATTTATAAATATGGATATGCAATAAGAATTCTTGCAAACATTTCACAAATAATAATGTTTTAGATAATTAGATTCACACCACAATTTTTATTTCTTGCACCACATTTTAATTGTATTTAAAATTCTTAAACTTTGCTCATTATAGTATTTTATGCCCCTATCAGTTTTTCATGTCATTTTTATCGTTAAACTTTTCATTAGTTAACATATTATGTATCTGATAACAGTTTTATGTTCAAAAGTTCATTGAAATGGTGTAAAATATTTTATTTTTCAATCATATTTTTAAAATATAAATAAATAAAAAGTGCGAAAAGATATTTTTCCCTCATTTCAAAGCATGAAAATAAAATATTTTGATATAAATCATCATCAATAATGAGACGTACTAATTAGTAAAATGTTGAAGACACGGATTTGACGAAAAAAAGTTGAGAAAAAAATTGTTATAGCGAGCAAAGATTGAGTATCATAATGCAATATGTGGTATAACAAATAAACTTGTGGTGTTAAACTACTCTAATGTTATTCATAATCAGGGATTGCAGTAGTACTCCTATATGGTAGCTAATTATTTGAGACATTAACTTCTTATAATTTTGTTATCTCAAATAACAAAATAATGCAACAAATAACTACATGTCATATAGGATGACTCTGCAGTCGCTGACCGTGAATAGCACAAAGCATTGTTTGGAAAAAAAATACATACAGTCTAGACCTCTGTATAGGGAATTTTAATTAAAAAAGGCTCGCATATATATAGAAAGCACATTATGAAAAAACTCACATTTATAAAGTGCTTAGAAGAGGAGATTATTTATGAACCACGAGATTGGAGAAAAATGGAAAATAAAAGAGTCATTCCTTTTACAATTATATAAATTAGGTCACCTGCTGCCTATCTTTGTGTCAAAATCTTAATATATCTATGTTTTCGTCTTATTTCTATCCCTACCTTGTCTTCATCTTATCCTTGTGTTTATATGAAGTATTAGGATTGGCTTTTATCAAATTGGAGCTTGTTTGACTAATAAATAAGAAAGACGTATTTTACAAAGACGAGTGGAAGAACTTTAACATAAAAACAAGGAATTTCAAACTATAAATCAGAAAACGAATAATTTTTTGTACACATTTTAAGAAGGTTGATATCTAAAATTTGTCACACACATTGCACACACGTGTATGTATGCAACACAATACCAGACACATACTATTATATGCAATATGAATGGCCAAAGTGTGCATGTGTTAAGTGCGTGCACACACATAGCACCGTATCAAAAGATATAACATCATACTCAATAACGATTTGCCAAGTGTGCATGTGTTTAGGTACGAGCAAGTTTGTAGCATAGGATCAGACATCTAACATCATACTCGTAATGATCAGACAAGTGATCGTGTGCATGTGCATAGCATAATATCTGACCTCTAACGTCATTTCCGTAGTGATCACCCAATAGCATTGTTATTGCTATTCGTAACGTGGCAATAGTATTTATAACAATACTACTTTACCAACTATATCTACGCACATGCATATAAAAAAAAAATATCATCATACCCAGGGGCGGATTCAGGATTGGATCCAAGACTGGGCCACAAAATTTCAAATCGGGCTACTATGCCGAAAAAAAAATTTTACACATAAAAAACTGGTTTTTTACCCAAAAAAAAAAAAAAAACCTTAAAAAAAGGCTATTGGGCCTAAGAGGGTGGGCTCCCCCCCAAAAAAAAGTGACGTAATAGAGTCAAAATTTTCACGTAAAAGAAATAATAAAAAAATTATTAGGAGCACAATATATATTTAAAAAGTTTAAATTTTCTATATAATTTCAAAAATATTATGGAGCAATCGCCACCTCCCACTGTCTCTCCTCCAAATGTTACAACTATACCGACAATATTTGACTTAAATAAATCATTGAATTATGCAAAACACAACTTTTGTTTCCATGATATTTGCAGTATTAAATTGCATTGCATCAAGGACATAGACTATATGCATTTACGAGCTTTGGTCTTCATCTTCTAGAAAACAAATTGTTTACTCACGACTTGGACCGTTTCATAGGGGCATTGTTGTGTTTAGCTAAGCTTAAAAAGCTTACTGTCAAGTAAATATCTTATAAGTAGGAGTAATGCTATTCATAGATGTTTGCTGTGATAATCGCCCCCTATGATATTTTATATAGCGGTTTGTGATTTAATACATTTATATGGTAATTTTTTCTTGCCACATATATCAAATCACTAATAATCACATGCATGCCACATAGGACGACTACAGTAGTAAATGACTGTAAATAGCATTATTCTATAAGTAGATTGTAAAAGTGGTAATGTAAGTGGTACTTTTCAAAAAATTAAGCAAAGAAAGACAAAAAGTTAATTGAAATTGACAATACAACTACAAGTAAAATAGATGATCGTTGCTGGGGTCAATAGACAGATTTAATTGAGTTTAACATATCTTTCATCGTATATGACGTGGATATCAAGCTCGACTGATTTTAATATTCATTTTATCTTGGACTGAATCTGATTGGTTGTAATGCAAGTAGAAGTAGATGTAATTGATTAGTGTAAAATGACTTGATCTTGATATAGAATTTCTCTATTTTTTTTCCAGGTGCATGTAGTTACATGTCATTTTCATTCGGTTTGTATTTAATAAAATGACCAAACCAAGTCCATCATCTAGTTTCTTTGAAGGAAAAAGCCAAACGACTTGCGCTGTTGATACTCTGGGAGACCCACCCTCACATGGTCAACGTGGGTCTCCTATGAATAAAATAATCTCAACCCCCATGTGTGTGTATTATGACCATGTGATCACCCGCGCAAGTTATGTAACTCGATCCTTCTTTGAAAGTCTACAATAGTTTCAAGGTACAACTCTTGGTGATGTATGCAATAGTAGATAAGTATCCAAAGCTCTATAGTTTAAGACAAATATATACGGCTGGGTTTTATATTTTCTATTTTGGAATTTTTGATATATCAATTGCTATACATAAAAATAAATATTAGTAGAGTTATGGACTATATCGCAAATTAAGGCGAGTGGTTAAAAACAACAAAAATGCCCAAGAAAGGTAAAATGATTAATCTCACACCTTATAAATAGGATAAAAATATTTGTCATTATTATTTTTCTTGTTTTTGTTTAATCTTTTGTTGATTCGTTTTTTGTTTAGAAATTAAAGAGCCCTTTAAAGGAAAAATGAATTGAGAGAGAAGGATAAATAAACTTTTGTTGACTAGAAATAAATAATAGACAATATTTTAATTGTTATAAATTAGAGAGGAAAAAAAAAAAGAGAATATGTGAAAAGTCAATAAACTTGTGTGCTTTATTAAGAATCAAAACCTCATATTTATATAGAAGAATCAATGGTGCAGAAGATATAAAAGTCATAACGACTAGGGTCGTAAGGATATAAAAGTCATTCATAAATACTACTATATTTATAACACTCCCATCTGAATGATTTTTTTTATATAATAACTATCTCATTAAAACATTATCGGCATAAACTCATTAGGATAAAAGTACCAAAAATCGAAAAAGAGTAGAAAAATTTTAGAGTAATAAAATGTTGCATCATTAAAACATTGTCAAGAAAATGTATTAGGAAAAAACTTTATAGAAGAAAAAATAGTACAACTACTCCTAAGATTTCAATAAGGGTCTGTTTGATTACAAGAATGAAATTTGGGTGGAAAGAAAACAAACTTTAAGGAATTGAATTGTCTAAAACTTGTGTTATTGGGAGTTGTTAATTAATGTGTCTAATTGGTATAATTTTTCATTTGAAAATGTTGAAAATTTGGATCTTTTAGTATTCGCTTGGCTTTATATTTTATGAAAATTATCAATTAAAGGGATATAATTTATTACAATTGTGGATAAAATTTGTTTCCATTGCCGAAAATTTAAAAAAAAATGAGAGAGAGAATGAAGCTAGAAAACACTTTTCTACCAAAACCGAAAGAAAACAAATTATTTAAAAACCAAGCAAATGGGTCACATGGGGGCGAGGGGCTAGGGTGGAAAACTAGTTCCATAAAAAAATTTGCCTATCAAACAAAACGTTTGTATGGAACATGGAGGGTATCAAACAGGCCCTAAGTGAAAATTTTTGTATCAAGAAATCCATGTTTTGTATGTCAATATCTTCAATATTGCAATTTTTGATAAAGTATATCTCATGTTATCTTGTATAGTCTTCAAATAACACCATTTTCATATGAAATACTTTATAAACCCTTGATAATTGTAGTTCCATAATGATTTAAAAAATAACTCTTATTGATCTCTTCAAGATTAGTATATATATAAGAGTATTATTTTGAGAATAAATATCTTATATATTATGGAGATTCACTATAGAATATGTCTTGTTATAACTTTATTTGGTCAATCATTACTTCGATCGATGTATTTCGACGAATTTATTTCAATTTTTCGCTATTCATAATATAATGCAGTATAAATTAATTTTGATTCCTCACTATTTAGCACACAATGCAATATATCATGTGCAAAAGTGTTTTTGACAACTTTTTCTTTTCAATTTTATTTCTTTTATATAATGATATCACTTATTAAAATATCTCAAGTTTCATTATTTTAGGTACATGACACTCTTCTAGGATTTTGTAATTTATTATGTCTAAATATTCATGAAGAATATATATGTCTCCTCCATAATGTCATCTTTGTTAATTGTTCCATTTTTGTTTAATGATTTTTATATTAAAAATGAATATCATCACACTACAGGTGTGTTATAAATTTATCAAATACAATATTAACTAATTGTCCTTTAGGATGTTAATTTGAGTTAGAGCTTTTAAAGATGGTTTACGAAATATTGTTGATCTCTTTAGTTAGTAAATGCTTATAAATAAATTATTCTTTGAACTTCTTGTTTGAATTATCTTTTGCAAGCATTTAGATAATAATACTTTTGTACATTATTTTCAGGTTCTTAATTCTTCTCCCTAATGCTGAGAGAATTGTTCAATCAAATAGACATCTAACAAACCGCTTTATAAAATATCGCTCGTTGGGCTTCAAATATTGTATAAAAATTCAAACTACTCATTTATTCTCAGTATTCTTTAATTTCCATATCAATACATTTGGTGGATCAATTTTACATACAATGTACTATCAAAATAATTAGATGAAAAACTTTGGCTCTAACCATAAACCAATTATAACAGAGAAAATTATAATGTTGGCATCATGTGTAATATCTTTCCCTAAATAGAAATGGGAAGTATTTTGTTCTCAATTAAGTAAAGGGGTTTAACAAATGATAGTGTTAAATCATTTATCGATATCTCAATTATCACTTATTAAAAAGTTGAGATTTGGGATTACTAGCATTAATAAGATACATTATCTTGATTGTATAATCTAAAAATTATACTCATAATTTGAGCAGTAATTTCACAAATTTCAAATTGCGAACACCATACATTCATCTCGTATTTTTATCAAATCTATTAGATATAAATAATAGCTAGATGGTTAATGTGGAGGATGATGGTCCCCATTTATCATCTTGATTAATTTTTAGAAATATAGAGAATTCAGTCCCTAATTTAGTTAGTAATGTTTAATAAAAAAATTTGTTAGAAGAGAACAAACATGATATGGGATTTCATTGGATTGAAGAATCTTTTGATTTTTCATTGAATATTCATTTAAAATTTTTATTTCACATCATTATTAATTCAGTTATGGTCCAACTGGTTATGAATAACAACAAAGTCAAATTGAATTTATGGTTTAATATAAGATATAATTCAATTATTTAATTTTGAAGAGTATGATTAAATATTATATAATCATATATCATTCAAGTAGTTAAACTAATCAATGTTTCCATGACAATAGTTATATGTTTTCTTTCAGAGAGAAATATGAATTCAAAATGATACATTCTTCAAAATATATGCTACTTTCAGAACACGTTGTGTTTTATTATTACTTCTTCAAAAATAATATATCAATGTTGTTCTAGAATATTGAAAATGATAATTCACACTCTTTAAGAGAAGTCAAATATTAGTATAATAAATTAGAAGAATTTACTTTTTAGGAGTAAAGATGTAATTTACATTATATCATAATTAATTATACTCTTCAGTAGCAAGTAAAATTTAACTAGAATATCCATATATAAATACTTATGCAAAAGAATGACATGTAAAGAAATAGAGTAATTTAATTTCTAGTTTTACATGGAAATAAATCAATATTCTTCTGAAAAGAATATTGAAATTGTAATTGTTGGAAATTTACTTAAATATGCACAAAGGAATTAAACAATTTCAATTCCTATTCAGAATTCAGTTTTGTATTTAGTTAAGAACTGTGATAAGAAACATACATTTTTTTTTTATTTTGCAAACTCCTTCGTGTTATTCCTTTCCAGCAACTTAAATCTGCCTCCCACAGCTGTCCAATTGTCTAGCTTCCAGTGAAATCCATACAGAAAATAGACTGCAACTGTTAGGATTCTTCCTCTTGTACCAGCAAAAATAATGAAAACCTTATGAACTTCAAACTCTAACCATGTATTTATATAAACTCAAACGGGCTCGGTCCGGTCCGATCCAATATTTAATTAATCCATTTAATTAAATTCGGTGCGTGAATTAATTAATCCAATTAATTAATTCGGGAATATAAATAACAAATCCAATTAATTAATTTATCCAACGATTGTTAAATTAATCAATTGACAATTTGCAATCTTCCAATTCTCTTTTGTGTGACCCATTAGGTTCCCGACCACGATGTCTAACGACGTGAAGTATTATTTTGATCTAATCAAAATTGATAAATTAAGCACCCTTTTAATTTATCACAAATTCACACTCACCGTCCCAAATTGACATCTAGCAATGTATCAGGGCAACACATGTGATGGGAAATGTCACGTGGTATGACAAAACCAAAACTATTCGTTTACCATGAAATTATAATCCCTTTGTTAATATGATCCGATCAACTACGAGATATAAAAGTGTGTCAATCTCGATTATCAACCATGTCTTTCATCCTACTATTAAGTCAATATGAATCGAAAACTCATTTTCGACTTATATGTATACATTGGTCAAGGATTTCGTTATTGACTTAATTGAACGAAATGCATATCACAATCTCTTACTATCTAAGAGTGACGAATCCTCTGTTGGTTATTCACAACCTACATATGGTTCTTAACATACCCGAACGATGTGTTATTGGCGGCCCTTGACAGAGCAACATCCAACACCGTCAAAGTATCACTGTCCTCATACAAGGCACTGTGATGACCTCAAGTTAAAGGACCAATTTCATTACCGAACGTTAGAGATTAACTACTGACACTCAGATAGTTATCCATGTGCAATCTCTTAGTGGGTCTCCAATGTTTTGTTCTATAACAAAATATCCACGTGTTCATTTAAGTATCACCACATTTTAGCTCGTGAGATCAACTACTTACTTCACAAGTAAGAAATGTCACACGTGATGGTCTAACTGTATTAACGATATCCGTATCTCGTTATTACTTATGACCACGGTTTATTCAAGATCCAATCATACGTAATTTGTATCTCACAATCACAACTCCTTGTGATTAACAAATCACTTAAATTTGGATTTTCGGATTCTATTATTTAATATTATTTATCACAAAATTAATTTAAATAAATAATAGATCTTGCCAAAATTAAATGCATTAAACATATTAAAAGCATTTACAATCTAAATCGATTGGATCTATGGCATAACACTTACAGTAAATCAAGCTATTCTGGAGCAATTAATATTAAAATATTAATAATATTGTTATATGTCAAGAACACCACCAGATTACTATTTAGAAATATTTATTCTTCAGGAATATGTTTCCTAGCAAAATATTAATATTTGCGGTACGTGCTTCTTCAAGATACTATGAGATATTTATTTTTCGGTATATTTGTTACTTTGGAAACATGTTGTATTTACTATTACATTTTTAAGAGCGATATATTAATATTTTTTTGGAATATTTAAATTTTAATGGCATGCTCTTTAGAAGTAAATAATATTTCTGAACGTTAATTAATTATTGTGTTACTTTAGGGGAAACTACAAGATACACTTTGAAGTTTTTACAAGAATATAAAACTTTTTTATTAGAGTTGAGGCTAAAAAGTGCATTCATGAAAGCATATAAGAAAAAATATTGATTTAAAGCATAATTAAATATCATAACTACAGCCGAAAATTTGTACAGAATTTAAAGCATGATTAATTGTGGCTGTTCAACAAATTAAAGCATGATTTAAATATGTATTATTGAGCAAATTTATTTTGAGCAATATACAGTGCGCTGAACCAATTGATCAAGGAACAATTGAGCAAAATATATTCCATCACACAAACATGTATTTACATGACTAATAAGCAACCAATTGATTAAGGAGATGCATGTATGTGCTTGTATTATAGAAACCAAAAAGAATACATGTAGATATCGAGAAAATTATAGAAGCTATATGAAATCCATTGGACAAAAATCGAGATGCTCATATTTGACATATCATGTATATGTGCAAAAAATCACATGTTACCAAAATTGATTTCGGTACACGTAACACTTAATTATGCATAAAAAAATTACTACATTTACTAGATTTTTGAAGAATTAAGAGAAAGAGAGAAGAATGAGAAAAGTCAATGAACTTCTGTATTTTGTTAAAAATCAAAGTCTTATATTTATAGAGAATAATTAGGGTTACATAGGACATAATAGTCATAATAACTAGAGCTTCAGATATATAAATACTTTTAAAATATTAACTTTGTTTTCATATTTAATAATGTCAATTATTACGTCCTTAGCAACAATTAATAAAAACCCTTATCAAAATACCAAATTTAAAATCCGTTAAAATCTATATACAAGCTAAAATGCAATAGAAATACTGAAATCAATGTTTAATTGGCATGAAAAATGAAAAATATTAACTAGAAAAGAAAATCTTTTCTTTGTTTTGAGGAAACAAAAACCTGCCTACTCCAAAAAAATGTTTTCATCAAAAACAAAGAAAACTATGTATATTTTCAAAGGTTGAAAAATATTTTTCATGAAAAAATAGCAATCAAACACTCCAAAAGTTGGATTTCGGTTGAAAAATATCATTTTGCATGGAAAATTTTTCAATCAAACACAATATAACATATTTTTATTAAATGGGAAAAGAATGAATTATTTAAATATCTATAAACGAAAATAATCTATACAGTTAAATAATAGTACAAATGTAAACTTAATCTCATAAACTATCACATATGATCACTAAAATAATTATATAACAGTACATTTAACTTTTTATGGCATTTAATTAATTTATATTGCATTTCAATTTTTAAAATATTTTAGTTGTGGTAAGCAATAAGCCCAACAAGTTTTGATAGCCTTATAGACAAACTAGATCAATCTTAATTAGGTCCAATGCAACACTGATATTCTGTATCAGAGCCTGGATCATATATATGCAAGCAAGGCCCAAATTAGGGGGTAAAGTATTGGGGGCAAATTACACAAATACAAGATGGACTTTCTAAAAAATCGTTATAAAAAATATACTACCAGGTAAATAATGTTAAATATAATTAAAAACCATATTAATTTCTATCGTGGAAGCTCGCTCCAAAATCTTCGAAATGTTGATCTTTGGGCTAATTTCACGTTATATTTCTCTATCAAACAATCAATCCAAACGGTTCCAACCCACAATCAATATTTAGCTCGGTTACTTCTCAATTTCACACATAAAGAAAAGATTATGGTATTGATTTGTAGGCATGTATATATGTATGTACATATACATATACATGTGTATATATATATACATCTATATATGTATATATACCAATAAAATGGTTAAATGGATCTAGATTCAAAGTCATTCAAGAAGTAATATTTATAGGTCGTGAATAATATTAATTTCCTAAGCTACTTTTAACGGTCCATGTTTTTTTCGTATCGAACTTTTGGACTTGGTTGTTGGTAACAATTTCACTCATCGATAGATGCCTATAAAATTCAATTTGACTTTTACATCATACCTCGAGATTCATTTGGTATAAAAACCCCCCAACAAATCTCTACTTTAATACCTAATCAACCTGCAAATAATCAAAATACAAAGTTAATATTTGCATAATTAAGGCAATCAATAAAATTGGGATCACAAGCTTTACCTCGTATTTCAGATCCTAAATACATACCATACTTGCTTTATGTAGTCACTCATCAGGGCTAAGGTCAAAGAATACTTAAGTAGAAGTAGATAATAACAATAAATAATCAAAAACAAATAAATATGTGACGAAGATATAATATAGGATAATACACAAATCTCTTCAAAACACGTTCACACAAAACATATTAACACCAACTTAATCAACAAATGGCCAACTCATATGCAACAAATGCATAAATGACCATAGGAAAATATCTCACCACACTTATTCTATCTTATTCTGTTTTTCTCACATCTCAAGAACACATATCTCTTCTCATCGCCTACTATGCTCACTAGATTGATTACTCAACTTATATTTAACTATTAACCCATAATAGTTCCTAAATTCACGAGGTAATTCTCTATCACCATACCACTTCTCCCAATTTATATGGATAATGGGTCTCCACCTAACAGAAGTAATAGAAGTATCTCACTCATACTCCGTCTAATTAGAGTCTTCACAGATAAAGGATTCCCATGTTTAATCACATCTGTATTTGTGATCCAAAAGTCACACTCCACATTTTCGGTACATATCTTCAATGTACCTCTGGGCATCTATACTCCAATCACCAGTAGATACAACACATTTACTGCTAATGCATCCCAACCAACTATGAATAATTACGTTAAGTAATCAAATTGCTCTCAAATTCATGCAAATATACATATCAAAAACATTGAAATGTCATATAATCAAGCAACAGAATTACGCAATCACACACATACTGAAATGATTACATACGGATCCACATGCAGTAATTTGCTGTATTCTCAATAAACCTCACTACTGTCATCACTCAACCTAAAGTCACATTTACCTCATCTTTCTCCTTATCATTCTTAGGACAATTTATTTCTCCATGTCCAAATTTACCACAATTAAAACACATATTATTTTTCACACTTGCCTTAAACTTACATTTTCCATCAAAAGTTTTTAAAAAAAAATTCATTTTGCAAAATTAAAAAAATCATGTTTTTTCCCATTAGAAAAACACAACTCAAAATGTGTTGTAATTTTACCAAAAAATGCACAAAACACAAAATGCAACTGAAAATGGCTACAAGAAAAGTACAGATACAATTCACACTGAATAGTCAAACGGAACTTTCAAAAGGTTACGTACAATTCTAATAATGAAAAATTTAATTAACAACAAATTCGCAAAGAATTCAAGACAAATAATTTCTAGGTCTAGTAACAACCAATGATTACCCCTTCACGGTACCCTCAATCCTAATGTCACTTCATACGATGACTTTTAATGCAAAAAATAAATGACTATCATAAACAATAGTTTTAACTACAATAATAAAAAAGCAAAGAATACGATACCAAGTAGACGACGTCTAAATGTCTATAAATAACAAGGGATGCATATTTACCACTTTAGAGCCACCACTATTCCCAATAGTTGTAAAAATCAAATAACTACGATCGAATCCTGAACACACAAAGGATAAATCTGTTTAGATTCCACTATATAACTTGAAATATAAAATTGACAACACTGCAACTTCAAAACAAAATGACAAGAACAAATAGCCTGGAGAGACCACTATTTGAAACCGTCGTAGGCCCCACTCAAGCGCCACCAATAGCTTCTGCGCGTTAGCTTCATGTGTTATCGCATGCACCGTTGGCCACCCTAGTGCGTCTCCGCCTGCACATCAAGTTGGTGGTTTTTGTTTCGTCAAACTCCTTTTGGGTTGGTTGAAAATCATGAAAACGAAATCAATTTTTAGGCAATTTTTTGGAAAGTTTATTGATTTATTTTTTGCTTCGATTCTATTGATTTTCTGGTCCATTTTTAGAGCCAAATCCACTACTTTGAAACTCTGATACCAATTGTCGTGGAAGCTCGCTTCAAGGGTCTTCAAAATATATTTCCAAGCTCAGTTTCATGTTATGTTTCTTTACGTTGGTTGCTTCTCCATCTCAACCACAGAGAACAAGATTATGGTTTTAATTTGTAAGCTACAAAGGAAAGAAGAAAAGTAATGGAAGAAGGAGGCTCAAAAGGAGACCAACAACACAAAGTTAATCATCGGTTTTGGAACACAAAGGCAGCCAATATTTTCTTCTCCAATGGCACAAATTTTCTCTCTTTCTCAAACACAAATCACACATTAATGGCTAGGGAAAAAGCAACATATGTATAGGCTAAGTTAAACTTTAGTTGGACCAATAAAAAGATTAAATGGGCCTAGATTCTAAGTCATCTAAGAGGTAATATATATGGGCCATGAGTAGTATTAATTCTTTAAGCTACTTCCAATGGTCCATGTTGTTTTCGGGTCGACCTTTTGGACTTGGTTGTTGGTAACGGTTTCACTCATCGACCAATGCCTATGAAATTCAATTCAACGTTTACATCATAGCTCAGGATTTAATTCAAGCATTTTCTTGTTCAATCGTTACAAAATGTAGAATTTGCATCCGTTTTCGTATTATAACAAAAATCCTTTCTATATGATTTTAATTTATTAGATTATAAGTTTTCAAGTGTAAACTTTCAAAATTTGAGTAATAATTTCATCGTCTATTCCAATTTTAATCTGCAATCGCATAATAAGCTCAATTTTAATGGAATAACCAACAAAATTCATATTTGTTAAGAAATTAAGCAAAGATTTTCATTGAAGTAATTGAAAGGTTTCTCCTACCTGTTCTTATGACAGAAAAATGGCTTCTGCAAAGCCTATAAGGTTAAGTTATACTTTTAATCGTTCCATATTGGATAAACAAAGCAGGGTAAAATAAAATATTTTAACAAGAGGTCGTCTATGGGGGGGTGAAGATGTGTAGAATACGAGATTAAAATTAACAAACAATAATGATTGAGTTTAATCAAATTAAACCATAATTGTCAATCATGCTATATAAATCAAAGAGTAAAAGTAAAATCAACACCAAATATGGCAACCAAAGAAAATCCCTTGAATAACTCTTCACGGAATAAAAAAGAATCTCTGGACAAACTTTGCCAAACAGATCCACTAAAAAAATTTAACTCACAGTTGACCTGGACACAACTAAATCTTAGTAGATGCTAATCACCCAACTTGTAAATCACCGAAACATCTAATTGATTGTGCCTCCAGCATTTTCCAACAACTTTGGACCTTTGTCCCTCCTCATGCATCACCAAGAACGAACCTCATCCTTCACCAACCGGAACTCTAGCTGCCTTTCTCGAACTTTAGAACTCTGAAGGATTGTTGGTAAATGATTTAATTTTCGATGTTTGATCTTTAGATCTTTTATGTTTTGAGCTTGTGGTTGAGTCAAGAGATTTATGGAAAGGAAATTTGCTTTAAAAGACTAATCAATAATGATCTTTGGTAAAATAGCCTACACTCAATAATGTTTGGTAAAATAGAGCATTTACTCTATTTTATCATGTGTTAAAGTCTTGGTATCCTTCATTTGAAATGTCTAAATTAAAATTAAAATTCACCAAATTCTTCAAACATAAATCCTACTTCCATTCTCACTTTTCATGCCCAATTAAAATTAACGATAAAACGACATGTCGCTTGCTAAAGCAACTTAATGCCATTTTAACTAATCTCGTGTTCGCATTACTTTATTATCCACATGAGAATTAAATAAAATATTTTTTACCTATATTTGAAGTGAATTTGAGAGTTCGTAACCCGAAATAGTAAATGCTGTTATAAATGGCTCAATAACGTTTTAACTAATTTTTTTTTCCTTTTCACTTATTCTCTCGTATTCACATGTAAATTAGCAAATATAAAGTAAGTTTCTAATCAATTAAGGATCGATAATGAATTAACGTAAAAATAAGCAAAATACCAAACTTCCCTACTTAATTTGAAATTGCAGCAATACGTAGGGTACGAAGATCAAATTTATCAATCCAAGATCACAAGGAAACACTACACTTGATTGAACCAAAAATCTCACAAAACCCACGAAGAAATTGCCCAAATGAATATCACAAGGATCTGCCGAACAAAGCAGTCGCACATGGGCAAAAATCAATGAGAAGGGTCGCACCACAGAATGTGTCGGTACACATTGCAATGTTTGTGTCAGTTGTTGATAAGAGAAAGGGAAGGGAACGGTCATGGTAACTACGGCAAAAGTATAGGCAGAACATGAAAAAGATGGCGACAGTCGCTATTTCACAACAATAAGCCTTTTGTGTATATATGTCTCATAAGGTGCCAAAAGACCCAACAATATATAGAATCCTATAGGCTAAGCAATCATTTGGGCTGGCCAAGAAACAAATGCGTCGAGCTCATTACTCCAAGTGGAAATTACATCACACTCTACTTTAAAAATTCGACATTCTAAAAATCGGGTTGGAAGTTTAACTATTCAAAAATCAGAGATTTTTTTAACATATTAATTAATTAAATAAACATTAATAACTGTATCCTTAATTAAATTAAATTATATTTAATCTACATATTCCACATTTCATTTTCAAACCTAATATCTCCCTTATTTTTTCCCTCTCTACATTTTTTTCTCTATTTAGCATCTTCCTTCTCCTTTTCTCCTTTCATTCTCTAACAATAATTTTCTCCCCAATCCCGTCAGAAGACAAGAAAGTGCCACCAAAGGACTTCCCCAAGCGACACTAATATGCCTTCATGACAACGTCGCTGTAGTGCTTTGTTGTTAGCAGTTGCCTCAAACGACAATGCTGAGGCTACTGTGAACTTGCCGTTGCTAGGTTCCATTGCCCGAAATCATCGCCAACGAGATCGTTGCATGATCTCCCGTTTGTTGCTGTGGGTCTGTTGTGTGTTCCTTCTCATTGCTTTGTCCTAAATCTTTTTTTTTTCTAATTTTGGTGGTTGAAGGGTTTCTGTGTTGTTCAATTGTGGTGTGATGTCGGTGCGGTGTTGTACTGTGTTGTGTGCGATGGTTGCCAGGTAGTGGTGGTGGTGTTCGGCGATGGTAAAGATGGTGGTTTTAGATGTCACAGTAGTTTAAGTGGAGTTTGGGTGGTAGTGGTGGTGATGATGTTAACGATTTGGTGCGATGGTTACAGGTGGTGGTGGTGCTCGTGGTCATGGTGTTTGGATGATGGTGGCTTTGTTGGCGGAGGGTATGTTGGATCTAGTGGTGGCTGTGGTGGAGGTGGGTATGTTGGTTACGATAGTCGCGACAGCAATGGTAATGGCTTGCAGCGGTTGTGGTGGGATGGGGTAAGGTGGGGATGGTGGTGAGTGAGATAGTGGTCACAAGTGTTGGCGATGGTTATAAATGATTTGGTTGACTGTAACCATTAAATTGGTTAATCTGTGATCAATAAACAATATGTGACAAATGAAAACGATAAATTGTGACCAAAAAATAATGTGACTTAAAAAATTATTAATTTGTGACCAATAATTTGATAATTTGTGACTGTATAATAAGTCATAATTTATTATATTTGTGATTTGTGACTAATTAATAAATCGAAACTTATAAATTTTGGACTTGTAACTGATGAACAAATTGTGACGTATAAAATTTTTGAATTGTGACCATAAAATAATTTGTTATATATACAAATTTTGATATGTGACTAACTCAATTGTTAATTTGTAACTAAATTACATAGATTTGTGACCTTAATATATTTAATTAATAAAATAACTAACTAATTAATTAAATCACAAATGAATTTTAATAAAGATAGAACTTTTGAAGTTTGAAACTTGTTTTCTTGATTTTGAAATGTGTGATACTTAAACTTTTACTTTTGAATTTTTCCCTTGTTCCAAACGTGAGATTCTCTGTCCATCTTGATACCTTGGGTTACTAATTGCATTCTTGGGTCGACGTTATTATGTTATTCAATAATAGGTTTCTAATTAACCCTTTGAATTTAAATCATCTCGACTAATCATCATAGTCCCAAATTTGTATTTGGTATCAAAATACTTAACATTACTACACAAAAGAATAAGCTTGCTTAGACATTAACATCATTTTAGACACAGTCTAAAGGGCTATAATCCTCTATATCTAAAGATTTTGCTTAATTTCCAACTAGAAATTGTACAAAAATATCAGATCATCTTATGCATTCCCTATAGCAAACATTAAATTGGGACTCTACTATGCAGTAAGTCAGGAAAATGTACACACAGACAATATGCAACAACATATTATCTGATTATATTTTTAGCTATTTAGGACTATTGGTACTTCTTTCATTTCCGAGCAATCTACACATATTAGTTTTGCACCAGATAATTACAGGAGAAAATGAAATGTTCATCAGAATTTCATCAAAAGGTTTATAGTATATTCCGTTACAAGCAAACCCAACCCAAAAATCGATTTGTAAAGAGAAGGTACCTGAAGAACTAATAAGCCCACAAACCTTGATAAAATTGTCACATAACCTTGAAACATTAGTAACAGATAGCAAACCTTTGAGGAATAATGGATTGATCAAGTATCCCAACTCTCAACTAATATATATGTATGGGATTGGTCTTTAACCAGCTCACCTTAAAGTCAACTGGCTTCGAATAAAAGAAGATTAATTAAATGACATTCCACCATCATTTAAGTGGCCCAAACCATAGGTTTAAAAACGGCATTGTTGCTCCCTGACAATCACACCCTCAACATCACACTCCTGTGACTCGAATCCAGAACCCTCGCTTTGATACCACTTGAAGAATCACACTTACCATCACATCTAAAAATAATTGAGGAAGCTATGTCTTTTATGACGTTTGATTGATCATTTAAGCGATCCAACCGATGTGCTTAATAACGACATTGTTGCTCCCAACAATTTGTAAATTGAGGTCAAACTAGTATGAAATTAAGCTTCGGTATTAAATTATTATTATTATTATTGTTGTTGTTGTTGTTGTTATATACTTTACCCCATACTAGAATCAATCTACATTCGACTTTATCTCCTTTTGTAATTTAAAATGTCCTTTTGATTTGAACATTAAATTTCAATAACTATGGTGTATTTTTCACAAGAATATGTAACTTGAAAATAATTTTCAAAATAAATAATATTAAGCTCTTTGTGAAAATTGACTAATATCTAAAATTTCAAGAAATTAAGTCCAACATTCTAAAACCTCAGTCAAATAGTGATATCGACTAAGGACTATGCCTCTTTAATTTTCTGCGCCAAAGGTTTTTCATGCTTATTAAGAAAGGGCCACATGTGGTTTTATCCAGATTTTGCATCTCAATTTTTTTATTTCTTCTCGCATTATTCGAGTTCTTGAACATTTTTGATCGCTAAGAGAGTGCATATATATTAAACATGTACATTCTCATAAATTGTTTTGGAAGATTAGCAATAAAAGAAAAACGATTATTATTCCACCAAAATCTTATTGTACAATTGCACGTGCAAATATTTAAATCAAACTTAATCTTTAAACAAAATGAATTCTCGAGAAGAGGAGTCGTGGTGGTCCAGAAACTTTATCTTTAAACCAAAGATGAGTTGTAGTAGCAGTATCTAACATTTTCATTTTTTACAGACTTTATTCTAACATTTAATTTTTACCAACGAAGGTTTCTAACATTTTATAAATATACAATACAAGTCAAATGAATGGAAATTATCTACTTGACCGTTAATTGATCAAAAAAGTCAAACTTTGACTAAATTAAAAAGAACAAAATGGTAACCTTAGATATTATCCCTAAAATAAGTATAATTAAAAATAAAATAAAAATCCTCATCCTCCACCCACCACACCCTACCTCACCTAAAACCAGAAAAAACACAGACCACCTGGCACCCAATTTGTCGAAATGTCATCCCTAGCCGAAGGCCTCATTTCACAAACATATCTCACACAATTAATTGGACAAACAACATTATATGGAGATAAAAATTAGCCCTTAAAGCCACGGGAGGCGCTCGATCCAACAACAAAGTTCGACAATTCTGGTGACACTCACAGTCATGCACGGTTGTCAGCCGGTTCACCTTACCTAGGTGCTCAAATTCATGGTGAGACATCATCCAAAGCTCTTCGCATTGATATAGGTCTACAGTCTACTCCGAAAGCAAAATGATTTGGAATGACGGTTTTGGAATGATTTTTCACAAAATTTGCAAAACATAACCCGTCAGCAACATCAAACAATTACGGGTATACCATCAATTGAATTCAATTTGAATCACAAATTGCTCTAGTTTTGGCTTCAAATTTACCTAATTCAACATGCAAATGACGTTCCAGTTTCTTCCAATTTTCTATTGAATTTGATTTGATTTCTGATTTTGATATTTGGGTGTGGCGACTGCCTTTTTCAAGGCAATGTTGATTTTGTGGGTAGTGATGGCGGTGGCGATTGGCGTTGTGTCCTACCAGTGTAGGCGAGTGTTGAGAAAGAAGGAAGTATCGATTGCCGATCATCAGCCTTTCTATTTTTTCATGACGGTGGGGTGGGTAATTCTTTTATTTTTGGGGTTATTTATTTAATTATTTTATGTAAAAAATGTAAAATTATCATTTTGTCCTTTCAAAATTCGTTAAAATTGCGATCAAGGCCAATTGTTTGGCTAACTAATGGTTAAGTGAATGATTTCCATCCATTTAGACATCTATTGCATATTTATGAAATGTTATGAATATTTGTTGTCACAAATTAAATGTTAAGGTAAATTTTGAAAAAATTGAAAAGATTAAGGACCTCTATTGCAATTTTCCCAAAATTAAAGTATCCATTCTTTCTTGCTAGTTGCTCCATTAAGTCTCTATTTTACAATCTTTATTTGAAAACCCTTTTTTTAAATGCTCATTTTTAATCATATAATCACACAATAATACTTCTTGCAGTAAATTCAAAATTATTTTTGTACATTTTAAATGCAAAATTTTCAAAAATTTACTATTCAAAATATTATTTTTTCTAAGCCTTGTTTGAGCTCCATTTTTCATTAAAATACATTTTTTCATTAAAATAGATTTTTTAATAGTGATTTGATCTTATTTCAATCACATATTTTAATAAAATAAAATTACACGTAAATTCAATTTTTATTTTATTTTTTAATATCACATCTTTCATCATTACACAATTTAAAAATACATTCTTACGAAAATAGCGAGGTTCAAACAAGGGCTAAATAATGGATCAAAATAGAGTTGAAATATAGCAAATTGCAAGGAATAAATTAAATTAATAAAAAACAAATTATTTTCTTACCGGGTCTCTTAAGATTCCTCTTTCACGTTCAATTCCTCGAACCCTCGCCCTCTTTAACATTAGCACTTCTCTCTGGTCTCTGTCGGTGTGTGTGAAAGGGAGAATGAACAGAAGCTCGAGTCTATTACAAGTCTGGCAAAAGCCATCGTCATCTATACTGTTAGGGCACTCAATTTTCTATAAAGGTACAATTCAAATTTTTTTCCCCTAAATTTTTCTTTTTTTCTTATCCTTTTGTTTTAATAAACATATTTCCTGCAACTATGCAGGTTTAATTTCTGTGCCCAAAAAGATTATGTACCCAACTTTCTGTTTCTGCAAGCAAATGCAGACCACTGTCTATGAAAATGTGCATGGAGGCTATATTACAACTGTAGCAACCAAACAAACAAGAGAATTAAAGGTAATTTCTTCATTCTTTCAAGAACTATTTCTGTTTCTTCTAGTAACATTAATTTTTTTTTATTTTTTTATTTTGTGGACTGCTTTAATTTATTTAATAGCACCACTCATGTAGTACTTGTAGTCGTACATTGCTATTGATTTTCGTGCTGGTTTTGTTAGTTATTTCATATAATTGAATTGGCCTAATCTACCTTCTGAAGTTCATCTTCGGTTGTCATGGGAAATAAATGATTTTGATTATTACTTCTGGTTACCAGAGGTTCCCAGGGGTTAAAAATTTGTTGATATTAGTTAGTTTTTGTTATCTTATATATATGTTGTCTAGATTATGCACGCTATGTCCTTCCACACTCTGTTTGGTGCTAATACATTTTTACAGGTTAATGACTTCGATTAAGCATAAGTAATGTATGCATTGACAATATTATTATTAGAGAGCATTCTGTTATGCATCTGAAAAGTGGTCCCTTTTATGAAGACGAAAATGCATTATCATGAAATTACTTGTGCTCTTGTTTTATTATTATTGAAATCTTGTTTTGATTTAGGTTGTTAATATCTCTCTTACTTTAAATGAAAAAACCATCAGTATTATGAGGAGGCATTAATTGTCTCATTGCCTTTCTTCCAGGAAAAAGCAATAGCTCCAATTGAAGCTATCGGTGCATTTCAGAAGCTTCCAATGGTGATGCCATCATTTGATATCTTATATTCTTCGCTGAGGAAGGCAAAGAGGATCCCACCTACAAAAGGTAATTGATTTTCAAGATTGTTCCTTTTTTACACACCTCTTCGTTGGAATTGGATTAGAACTTTGATCATGGAATGAATTATGCTATTTAGTTGAAATGTTTCATAGGTATTGCTAACAAGGCAAAGCGCGAAAGAAATAGAGGTGCCAAACAACTTGATGCGCTAATGAAGGTAATTTTTAGACATAACGATGTTCACGAGTGCATACATATAATAATTAACAACACTGCTCATTTCATGTGAAAAAAGAATTTACTTTTGTATGTTGGCCTCTTGTTGTCATCTTTAGGAACTTGCCATTCCATTAAGGACATACAAGGAAAACTTCCCGGACAAAAGAAATCTGCATCCATATGAACGATCTCTGATTGAGTTGACTTTTGGAGAAGGAAACTATGAGGAGGTATATTTCAAGACTAAAGTCCGATGGTGGTCATGGCACTATTAGTAGAATAGGTTTGATTTTTTTCCTTGTTCAATCCTAGATTTATCTTGGAAAATAATAATATGGCTTTTTTTATTTTCTTGTGAGTCACTTCTACCATTTTTTCTTCCTTTTCTTCACCTCTTGCACATGAGATTATATGACCTATGTTTCTCTTTGAGTTGGATAGATGAGTGTGCTTGCTATCAACTTCACACGATGTTGAGATGTTCCTATTTAGGGAGTTCTTTGTATAGTAAACAACTGTTGCATGTCAAAAATTGTCTATTCCTTTTTATGCTTTAGTTTTATTATTATACTTCTTTATGTTTCACAGGTGTTGGGACAGGTTGATGCTCTACGGAAGAAGCTGGTCTCAGTTGGAAAAGAATATGCCTCATTCTGTGCCAAGGTTGCAATTAGTTTAAGTTAGCAATTATTCTTTCTCCCTGCTGGAAACTGTGAATGGCTGTATCAAAATCTTACTTGAATGCAAAAGGAATTAAAAAAAAAAAAAAAGAGGAAAAAAAGAAAGAATTATATAAAGGACAATAAATGCAATCCATTGATGAAATCCTGATCTTCTTGATATGCTTGGTCCAGAATAGAATTAGGCTGATTGCCAGTTTAATTTTTGTTACTTTATAATTCATGTAACTTCTAATGCTCGGTCCCTGCTGGAAACTGTGAATGGCTGAATCAAAATTTTACTTGAATGCAAAATATAAAAAATAAAAAATAAAATAAAATTAAAAATAAAAAATTATATAAAGGACAATAAATGATTGCCATTGATGAAATCCTGATCTTCTTGATATGCTTGGTCCAGAATAGAATTAGGCTGATTGCCAGTTTAATTTTTGTTACTTTATAACTCATATAACTTCTAATGCTTGGACTCTTCAAAATGGTCGGAGTATTCATGTCGGAGACGACACGACATTGTATGGGTATGGGATATGTGTTGGATCCTTTGAATTTCAACAGGACATTTTACAGTTTTTGCTTCTTTTCTTTCTCGTTTCTGCTCTTTATAAATCTAGCGCCCCCTCTGGGAGGGTGGAGAAAGGTGACGGCACTAGGTTTTTCCTTCTTCTTCTTATTTCTCTCTTTTTTCCCCTTTTCTTCTTCTTTTTCTTTATTTATTTATTTGACTTCTGTCCTTTCTGTATTAGTGATTTAGGGTTTTGTTTGTATAAAATGAAAAAGAGTTCCATATAGTGCTACTTAATGCTTTATTAAGTTCAAACTGCAATCAAGTCCCTTATTTTTATTTTATATAACATTTAGTAATTAACTTCCTATAATTGAAAACTAAGTCCCAAAATTCTATTTTATTTGTCGTAACGTCTTATTCAATATTCATTTCCTTCTTTGAACAATTGATTTTGGTCTATTCAAAATGACATCTTGGGGTAGTAAAAAAAAATAAAATATTAAAGCTTAGAAGACGTACCTGCGTATCCGTGTCCTAAATTTGAACTTTTTTTAGCAATGTCCCCGTATCCTAAATCTTAAAAAATGGAAGATCCGACACTTAAATACGTACCTGATACCCGTATCCGTATCCAGTCCGAGCATCATATGATATAACAAAACCTTGTTTTATCTATGTTTCAAAAGACTCAGAGAAATTCTATAAACTAAAGCCTGGTGATTCAAAGAAAAGTACTTCCATTGAAGTTCACCATCTTTTTTCTCTTCTATTAGCAGTTTTCTTTCTAAAATATCTTCAAAACTGTTTATAAATTGTACTTTTATAACCTATACGATAGATTCCAAACCAGAAAATTTTCAACTTCTCGAAAGATGGAAAAACTCCCTTTGGAAGGGGCTAGATGATTACACTTAAGTTAGCTATTTTGAATAAAGAAACTTTTATTTTTGGATCAGCAATGGAGTTCAATTATGTTTTATCTTATATTTCTTCTGAAACTTGTTTGACGACATTATATATTAGCCTTTTGTCTCCATATGTTTTAACAAGTACATACCTGCTAAATGTTTAAGTGATTCTTGGCAGTCTCTGACAAAGCGCGAAGCTGAGGAGCGACTAAGTGAGGTTAGCATCATAGGCATGTTGTGATTCTCCTATAAGTTAAGATCTTTATGTTTGCCTTGGTGTTTCCTCAGGGAATGAAAACAATCGAAGAACTTTTTAACCGTGAAGGAAAAGTTGTAGATGCACTGTTGAATGTTGCTAAGGTAATTTTTCAAGAACGAAGAATCAAATAAAAGTGCATGGGCATGGAAATCCAAATATTGCACGTATGATTGCTGACAGACCTGGAGTCATAGTCAAACTACAACTTGCAATCCTGTTAAGGAAAATTCATTGACAAATTTTTTGATCTCACTGTATATGACTTTCAAAATATGTACTCTTTTGTTTCTGTTATAAGGCATTGCAAATTAAATTATTATGCTTATGGGTGGTTGTATGAATTAATGATTTGGTAATAGTTATATCAGAGGATCCATGGCCTAAAGTTTGTACATAATTAGGTCCAAACTGCTTGGAGCAGCAGTACCATTTGGAGTGCTAGATAAAACAATGAGGATATTTCCTTTTGTTTTTGTTATAATGTACCCTGAACAGCTTAACCTGAAGTGCCATCTTTCTTTTCATAAAAAGTTATACCGCTTTTACGCATCTTGTTGAAATGCTTTATTATTGCACAATGAGCAGTAATAGGATCCTTTGTTCTCTGTTTTTTCAGGGACATAATTTTCTGTAACATCATATTACACTTTTCTCATTAAATTTCTTTCACCTTTATTGCAATTTTTTTAATTTAATTTAATTTAATTTTATTATTATTATTTTTTTGTTGTGTTTGCGGGCCGGGGTTGCGGTTTTAGTGCTCAAGGGTGAATGTTCATGACATTCTTTACCATGCATTGCTTTCTTTATTTTTTATATGTTTTATTTCTATCCACTTTATTTTATTTATTGTACATATATTTGTATAAAGCAATTTAATTTATTGTTTTCATTATAAAATGATAAATTCTAATGCTGTGTCCAATTGCTGACATTGCAGACTTTGCGGGCAATGCCAGTGGTTGATCTGGAAACGCCGACACTGTGTCTTGTTGGAGCTCCTAATGTAGGAAAGTCATCTTTGGTCCGTCTACTGTCAACAGGGAAACCTGAGGTATGTGCTAGGAGATCAGATGTCATTTACGTGGATTTATATTGCTTTTGAGAATCTCATTTCAATCAAACTGCTGCTAACGCTTATCTCTTCCTTGAGATGGAAATGTGCTAGCTATTCTGTATTTGATCATTGAGAAACCTATGGTGTTGCAATTTGGCATGGGTTCGAAATCTATTAGTCGTCTACGGTCTTGGTTCATGACATTACATCTGAGATCCCACCGCATATGAGACCAACGCTAAAGAATAAAATTATGGAATATATAATAGACACAACATAAAGATGTGCTATATGAATAATTTAGTTGGAGTGAATTTGTTAATGTTGTTGCAATGTTAACACTTAATGTCATACAATTTTTTAGGTTATATTTTTTCTATTTGCTTTTTCTTACTTTCTAATCTCTAATTCGTTGTTCTTCACAAATTACAGTTTTCTGCTAATTTCATTTAATTTGATGATAAATGCACATTTCATGGCAAAGCCACCAATTCAATAATTACCAGGCCATTGCAATGCATCTCAGGTCTGCAATTATCCTTTTACTACTAAAGGGATTCTGATGGGTCATATAACTTTGAGCTACCAGAATTTTCAGGTTCATATTTTTGTTTCAGACAGAATTATTATATGTTAATGTCTCTTTTGTGCCACCAAGTTTACTCTATGATTTGGTTTTAGGTGACAGATACACCTGGTCTCTTGAGGAGACATGATGGTAAGAGGCTACTAATTTTATTTCTTACCTTCCATACGACTTGAGTTAATGGATGCAGTCTTTGCTATTGTGCATATTGCTGAAGCTGTTGCCTTGCCCACAACTCAGTGTACCAGATCAATCAAGAATTGGTTTTGGGTGTATTATAAAAAAATTTCCATGATTACATGAAGCAAAACTTATTGTGATTGTCAAAGCAACGTAGCATTATTTTATTTCATTCAGACCCCCTCCTGTAAGGAGGCCAATCTAGCAGCTGAGAGTTAAGTTTATTGACCAGTTTTGATATCTGATCTTGACCTTCATAATCACTTTCCAGATACAGTTTGATAATGGATTATCCAGGGAAATCTAGTTGGCTACTTTGAAAGATAGTAGACTATTTAACTTATTTTGGCATGGGCAATCTTCTTCCTATTTCTTTCATATTTGAAATGGTGACTTTAAGATAAATGAGACTTGTATGCCTAAATATGGAGGTGACACAACTTGAGGACAAAGTTAAAGAAATGACAGTATAGGTGGTTGGGAGTGTCTTGCATACACCTTATGATGCTTGATTTATAGGAGGAATTTGATCCCAAGAGAACAGGCGGAGAGAGTAGACCAATAGACAAAATCAACATCTCCTGAGACATAGTGATGGGGACCTGACAGAGTGCAAAAGAATTAATGTAGCTGAACATAAATTTATAGGAAATTAGGTTTAGTCTGTTGTTCCTATAAGATTACAGTTTTCTGGTTTGTATGTTACATGTTAGTCTTGTTTATTACCCTGGTGGAGTATTAAGATAAATCTTCAAGGAGCAAACTGGTGACTGAAACAAGAGAGAAACTAGAAATTGTTTGCATTCTGAAGTTGGTAGATTTGAAGGGGACAAAGAAAAATTAAGGTCTGTCCTCTGTTAGCAATGGTTTCTTGATAATAATGCAATATAAATTCCTATAAATATATGAAGTTGCTGAAATAGAATCTTTACCTCCTCATATAGTCGCTTTATGAGCATGTTTGGCAAAAAATAGTTGCTTTCTTATAATCTAGGGACCCAAAAATTGTGTGGACCAAAATATCTCATCTAGCTTATAAGTTTCAAAATCCACGGTTGTGTGAATTTTGGTCCCCACAATCTATAGGTCCCCAACTTATAAGATAGCTATTTTTTTTGCCAAACATGCTCTATATATCTGAATTTCTTGCACTGCCTTTAATATTTTTGTTTATAATTTTTGGTTTTCAGAATATAGGACAATAGATTTTGGAAATTTCTTTAATTTTTTGAAGTGGCCTAATCATTAAAAGCTAATGTGAAAAATAGATTATTATATATTGAGGTAATTCTTGAATTCTTTCTAAAAAAGACATATTAAGTTCATTAATGTTTAGACATCTGCACTTGTTTCTTGTCTGGTTGCATGACCTTTTTCTGGTGTGAAAGTACAGAGGATAGGAATAACTTAGAAAAGTTGACACTTGCTGTCCTCTCTCATTTGCCGACTGCTGTACTTTATGTCCATGATCTATCTGGAGAATGTGGGACTTCACCTTCTGATCAGGTATTATATGCTTTTGTTTTCCTTTCTGAATGTAAAACACTTTTTTTTCCTGCATGCAGCGATAGAAGCTTGTCTTTCCATTTTAATGATTCTCACTCTTCTAATATGTTATGTACTTCAATACTTTTGTGCATTTAATTTTCTACCATTTTTTCTTAAGCTACTGTTGAGTGAATTGTCGGTTATGCAGTTTGTCATTTACAAAGAAATACGGGAGAGATTCCCCTACCATCTTTGGCTTGATGTTGTCTCTAAATGTGATCTGCTTCAAGAGTCTCCTGTTGTCTACATCATGGAAGATGGTAATGTCGATCATCTGGAGCTGGCGAGGTATCGCGAGGTGGGACCTGATGGAGCTTTACATGTATCAATTAAGAGTGAAGTTAGTATTGATGAGGTTTGTCTCTTAGCTTCTGCTGCTTCTTGAACACATTTTTAGGGTGATTGAATTAGTGAACCATGAAGAACCAGGTATGCAATTGTACATGCATTTAAGAACAGTTTGCTCTTATACTGCATCCAACCATCCAACCCAAAACCACTTCGCTTTAGTTGGAGTCTCCAATAAATTACCAATGCGGGCTTGCTTCACCCATGCAAGTGGATTCTTATAAGGCATCTCTCAGAGATACTAACTGCGAACTTGAGTCAAGTCTGTATTTTGTCTATAAGGAAAACCCCAAGGATTTCTGGCCTCTTTAGTCCGATTTATGCTTGTATACACTAATTGATAGTTCTAGTATGATTTTCTACTAATTAGCTTCAAATTTTCGTGTTCTTTATTTAATACTAGCAATTAAAAGCATAATATGAAATACCTGCCTTGACATAACTAGAAATTCATTGACAGCATTTTTGTTCATCTTTGTACCTCTGAATTCAGACGAAAGTGTCATTATTGATTTCATTGGCAATCCCAGTGCCATAGTTCCGAATCCAAGAGCACCTGAAAATGACCATATAAACTAGGATTTAGTAATTAGGATGTAGAAATTAGAACGTACTTAGCATATACAAGTTTTTTGAGCTTTGTTTCTGCCAGGGAAAATTTAACTTCATTTAAAAAAAATTTCATCAATAACTTGATGCTCATTGATATTTTCAATTTATTTAAACATACCCTGTGATTACAATTGTCCCCTAAAACTTCACGATTCAACTCTGACCAACAGTTTGTGCTATCCGGTGCCTTGCAGTTAAAACGTAGAGTGCATGATCTGCTGCTTTCTCAGTCGATGAGGATCAAGAGCCAGAAGAACAATCAAGAAAGTCTTGAAATCCCGAGCTAGTCCATTCTTTCCAAGAAATGTTCTTTGACCTCACGTGGTTAATTTGACCACCTTAGGTTCGTCGATTAGTCCATGCCAATACTTCCAAGTGCACCAGTTTGATTTTTGGATTCAACCACTGGTACTTATTCCAGCCTTCATCCAGATCATTACACTTCTGATGATGGCAAACCAACCATCAAATATCAGGATGACTATTAAATGTAATTGATGGTAAGTTATATTTCGGTACTACTTTGATGGAGCTTCGTATTTGAATGAAGTTCTGATTTGGCAGCGGCCTGGACTGTACATATTTGTTTATCAGTTAATCACATTTTATTAGAAGAAGATATTTTTTTTCCCAGTCGAGGGCATGCATTGAAAACAATGATTTTTAGAATTTCAGATACTAGTTCATTTTTGTAATACTTTATTTTTAATAAATGGTTGACAACACGAATCTGTTTTTTTGCTACTCTGTTAAATTTATTGCTATATTTGTGTTAAAACGTACAAAGCATTGCATGCTTAAGAAATAGATAGGAAAGATTTATAAGGCACGATGCTTTCTACAATTTAAGATGCTCATTTTGCATATTAAAAACACTTCCATATCTGCATGAACTGCTATGAGGAAATAACTTCTTTTTTCTCCAGCAAAAGCAGCAATAGCCTCTCTGCGCTCCATGCTTCATGTTAAGCAGTTTGAAACTCCATTTCCTCATCTAATCACAAGTAATAGAATTCACAGTTTTATTTTGGTGATTTGCAAATATAGGGTTCCATTTCTCGTTCATCTTATTTGCATACAAAATTTTCATAATTTCTCGACAACATCTGTATTTGATATCCCAGAAAAAGACGAATTAAAAACATTTATTGTTCGTATTGGGGCATTTAACGCACTAGTTAACAAGTTCACTCAAGATCTGATGAGATGGTACCTTTTATTTTTAAATATGAAAACTTGTGCATCAAATGCTCTAAGATGAACAATATATGTTTCTAATTCATCTTTTTCTAGGATATCATTTACAAATGTTGCTAAGAGATTTTTTGTATGCAAAGAAGAATGAACAAGAAATGGCAATCATATTTGCAAATCACCAAAATCAAACTATGGTAACTTGTAAAAGTAGACGAGAAGTCGACAATATGAACAAGGTAAACAAGATTTGCAAGGGATGCAGCAATATAGCCACTTATTTCGTTGTGTGCCCAAGACCTGAAAAATTCAGCAAAAGCCAAAAAGAAGCTCAGTTAGAATGGTAGTGCGAAATAAGGAGTTGCTCAGAAAGAGATTTTTGTCTCAATTGTTTCTTTGTGAACAGCAATGCTCTACTAATTACTCAACAGACTAGGAATACATAGATCCCATCAAATACTAAATGCAATTCATTTTACATTACCAGTATATTCAGATATCTTCTAGATTAAACATTTCATTAACTCTAGCAATTAAAATTTTCACAAGAAGCTGGCAACACACCTTAACCAATTTGAGGCAAATGATACAGCTAAATTAGAAATCGATCTCGACTACAAAGACAAAATTTCTTTGGGAATAAAATTCATTAGCCAACATGCTCAGAACAATTATACTAGTTTTTCTCAGAATCCTACTAAGTTCTAGTTTTTCTCAGTCCTACGAAACCAATTAACAGGTTGCTTGGTTTTGTCAAATAAAAATTGCTAAAAACGAAGCGAGAGAAAAGCACAAAGGAAGCTAAAATAAGTCATAAAGCCGGGGGATATCTTACTAGGTCATCAGTAAAGAGCAGTTCCCAATAGACTTGGGAATGTTGCCTAGCAATTTCTTCAATCGTTCAAGACTTGCAGAAATGCTGCGTAAAAATGAGTTTCTTGAGATATTCAATAACTGCAACCGCTGAAGTCACCAGCAGCTGATGGAATTTTACCAGATAACTTATTCTGGAAGACAACCAAAATCACAAGCTTTCTAAGAGAATTCTTGGTCGATGAAGAAAGAACACATTTGCTACTCTGTTAAATTTATTGCTATATTTGTGTTAAAACGTACAAAGCATTGCATGCTTAAGAAATAGATAGGAAAGATTTATAAGGCACGATGCTTTCTACAATTTAAGATGCTCATTTTGCATATTAAAAACACTTCCATATCTGCATGAACTGCTATGAGGAAATAACTTCTTTTTTCTCCAGCAAAAGCAGCAATAGCCTCTCTGCGCTCCATGCTTCATGTTAAGCAGTTTGAAACTCCATTTCCTCATCTAATCACAAGTAATAGAATTCACAGTTTTATTTTGGTGATTTGCAAATATAGGGTTCCATTTCTCGTTCATCTTATTTGCACACAAAATTTTCATAATTTCTCGACAACATCTGTATTTGATATCCCAGAAAAAGACGAATTAAAAACATTTATTGTTCGTATTGGGGCATTTAACGCACTAGTTAACAAGTTCACTCAAGATCTGATGAGATGGTACCTTTTATTTTTAAATATGAAAACTTGTGCATCAAATGCTCTAAGATGAACAATATATGTTTCTAATTCATCTTTTTCTAGGATATCATTTACACTCAAATTGCTCAAGCCATCACTGCCCTTTGGAATCTCACTCTTCAACAAATTATCAGGCAAATCAAGCTACTTAACCCCCAGAGAGTGCGGAAAATCCCTAATAAATAAAAGCCCAAACCCGTAAAAAAAAACCCAATCAAACATCCACATTTAGCAAGAAAACGCCCAAAAAGAATAGCTAATTCTTTCTCAACCCGAGCAGTTGAGAAAAATCCAGGAAGAAAAGAAAAATGGGGAATAGAGAGGTTTTAAAGAGAATGGTTGCTTTAGACTTCAAGTGAATAAGAAGAAAGATCGAAAAGGAGTTTCCAATCTGCAATTTAAAATGTGACCACAAGAGTAAAAAACTTGTCCTTATTGATTTAAATATATTTTAATTTAAATCAAAGTTAAACAATTATTGTTAATCATATTTAGCATGGATTTCACAATTGTTCAACCATATATTTCAACAATTTCTATCAAAATTTTTAAAAAATCTAATTTTAATCCCTACCAATCAACGAGCTTTATCAATTGTGAGGGGAAAAAAATAACCTTTGAGTAGGTGGGTGGATACGCATTTTTTAGGTTTGACAATATTCTAATGAGAAGATTTTACAAGTAAGAATGTACGTATCACACATTTCAAAATCAAGAAAATAAGTTTTAAAGTTCAAAAATCAAATTTTTATTAAAATCTATTTATGATTTAATTAATTAATTAAATATATTTAGGTCATATATCTATATAATTTGATCACAAATTAATGATTTAATTAGTCACTTATTAACTTTTGGTCACAAATAAGAAATTTTGTCACAAATTATTTTATGGTCACAGTTTAAAAATTTTATAGATCAAAGTCTGTTCATCGGTCACTAATCAAAAAATTTGTAAGTTACGATTTATTTATTGATCGCAAATCATTAATATTATAAGTAACAACTTATTATACTATCACAAATTTTCAATTTATCGGTCATAGATTAACAATTTTTTAGGGCATACATTATCTTTTGGTTACAATTTATTCTTTTAATTGGTCACAGGTTAACCAATTTAATAGTCACAATCAACCAAATAATTTGTGATCACCACCTCACCATTGTCCCCAGCAACAGGCCATCGTCGTCGCCAAAATCACCACCACCATTCCTAATACGATTACCGACCTGCAAAATAGTACGAATTGTATTGCTATGAATGTAAATATTGTGAACTTAATAAATGGCAATTGCAACCTCGGTAGCAAACAACCATATTCCAATTTGACCCCACAGTGACCACCAGCACAAAAATTAGGAATTAAACGATCCATTAGCACAATCACCTCATCACCACTTCCTCACCAACCCCGCTACAACCACCACCATCATCTCACCACAATCGAATAACTACCACTACAACCACCACAAAATCGAATCCAAAATAACTACACAACTACTGGAAAATTAGATCCAAAATCATTGTATAACCATTGGTTACAACCCAAATCCGGTTGACCCGATAGCAGTAGCAACGTTGGCTGCTTTAGAACGACACCGCGTTGTTGCGGTGGTGGTGGTTTGGTGGATCGTAGTGGTGTTGCACATCGTCATGACTAGATGAGTGGTAACACAGCACTGACATCGAACATCAATACCATAGCGTCACGACAGTGATGGAGACGGGATGGGTTCGAGGCGGGGTGGGGCAGGGTCTTGCCCCGTTTCCTGCCCCACTTTTTTCCCCCTCCAAATTTCGAGTTCAATAAAATATAGATAATATTCAAGCTGACAAAGTTAATATCTAAAATAAACACTACAAATCTTATATATAATGGTCGCTATTGGTACACAATATTGATTATTAGGACGAACAAATTTTTTGTGTTTTTCCTTTGATATTGTCACAAAAGTTGTAATCCCACACACTTTAATTTATTATAATATATAGATTTTCAAATTTGTTCATTTGAATATGTTATATCTTTTTATATGTGTTTCTATCAATATAATATCAATTTGACAAAGTAGTATAATGATATATATATAAATTATTCAAGTTTGATAAGACTTGTACAATTGAGGATACTAGAAAATAGGTCACATCCTTCTACCTGAAGCAAGTTGAACCCTAACCTTTTAATCAAATAAATAAAATAAATAAATTCACGAGGCGGGTTCGGGGCGGGAATACGGGGTGACCATTTACGCCCCACGCCGCGCCTTGCGATGGGGTAGGTTTTTTTGCCCCATTTAGGGCGAGGCCCCACTGGGACGGGGCGGAGTGAGGTAAATTATCATCACTATGTCATGACCAGATGAGTGGTAACATCGCACCAACACCAAAGACCAACACCACACTGGACACCAGATGAGTGGTAACACTACATTAACACCGACACCAACACCAACCAGTCTTTGCTGCCATTGTCAAATGAGGTGGGCTTCAAAGTTGATGAGGAAAGACCAGAGAGGCTGAAACGATGAGAGTGGGGTAGGTAGAGAGGGTGAGAAGAGAGAGAGTGAAAGGAGATTGGTAATTGAATTTTAGGGTTTGGGATGAATATGTATATTTAATTTTATAATACAATTATTAATATTTAAAATATATTAATTAATTAAAAAAATCAGATTTTTGAAATAGTAAACTAAACCTATGATTTATGAAATGGGATCTCTAAATGTATTAGTTCCTATAATTTCCACTATTCTAATTCGTCTTTGCCCATTATTTCCAGCACAATTCCTCCTATTTAGCTAAAAAATAATTTTTGACTAACTTTTATATGTAAATATGCTGGAAAAAAAAGTAAAATATGTAACTACCAACCTTTAAATAATAAATATACACTTTCAAACTTGACAAATCTATGAAATTCTTTTAAAAAATAAGTGGTATTAATTAAATAAGTTAAAGGTCAATTTAATATTACAATTAAATACAACTTACATTCATGAAACGTTACAATCACGATGACATAAAATTTAGGTCACAATTGCAAATTTCGTTGCAAATCACACATTTTTATAGGTCACAATTTATTTATCGTTCACAAATTATCAAATTAATTGATCACAATTTAATTCTCGACCACAAATTACTAAATTAATTAGCACAAATTATTAAATTAATTGATCAACTTATTTTTCGATCACAAATTATCAAATTAATTGGTCACCTTAATTAAATGATAAAAAATTACCCTTCATCTCCCCCACTTCACCTTCATCCCCTCCACCACTGTAGGCACTATCCAAAATGAGTCGCTACCTAAAATTTATAACCCTCCACCATCACCTTCATTGCCTGCACCTCACCTCACCTTATGTCTACAACTCACCACTAGCACTACACCACCACCACAACGTCCCAAATTCAACCACCACAGACACAAGATCACCCTTACCAGTACCACCGTACCACAATCTACCACACACAGATCTACACAGTATACACAAGATCACCACTGCACCACTATAGATCACACACATCACCTCGCCAACACCATCGCACGCCAACAACCGAAACATCAATAGCATCACCACGCATGCATCTCCATACAACCATCGTCCACAAATCACCATCATCTCCGTAGATTCAGCCATCACAAATACATGATCGTACCACAACCTACCACACATAGATTCGCACACACCGTCGCATTATAATAGATTCACACTCTATTTTTGTCTGACCAACGTACACATATCGTTCCATCAGCAGCACCATACCACAATAACCACCACTTTCTCTCCGGTGTCCTTCCTTTCCCTGTTCCATTGACAGATTTTACAGGCCAATAATGTTGAATCCAAGGTCGATAGACCATCTGTTATGACAAAAGAAGGTAGTGGCGAATTTTTCGTGATGTCGACCGAAGTTGATAGTGTTAGGAATTTACTTAATCATGCACAACAAAAAATTAAACAAAATTTCAATTCCCATCAAGAATATGCTTCGTGTTTAAATAGAAATTGTGATAGAAATTATATTTTTGTTGCATTTTGCAAACTTATTTGCTTTTCTTGAATTCAAACAATCACGATCTATAATCCACAATTGTCCAATTATCCAGCCTCCAATGAAAATTCACACAGGGAACAAAATTAAAAAAACTAGGGTTTCACTTTTCTTGTGCTAGCAAGAATGTAAATTATATGTTTTCTCTACAGTTTTCCAAAACTCTAGCAACCTTTTAATATAAGTCCAAAATGGCTTAGTTCGTCTCTTAATTCAACCACGTCCAATATTTAATTAATCCAATTAATTAAATATAGTCCATGAATTAATTAATCCAATTAATTAATTCAAACCTATTGATAACCAACTCAATTAATTAATTATTCAGTACTTGTCAATTAATTAATTGGTAAATCACATTCTTCTAGTTCACCTTTTGTGTGTGACTTATTAACTTCCCAATCATTATGCCTAATGACGTGAATTATTAAAACACCCCTTCTAATTTGTTACTAATTCACATCCGTCGTCCCAGATTGACATTTAGTAATGTTTTAGGCAATACATGTGACGAAAATGTCACGTGGTATGACAAAACCAATCATGTTTGTTTACTATGAAACTATAGTTCCTTCATCAATATAATCCGATCAATTATGAGATATGAGAGTGTATCAATTTTGATTACCGATCATATCTTTCATTCCACTATTAAAATCAATACAAGTCGAAGACTCATTTTCGATTTATGAGGACATCTTGACCAAGAATTTCATTATCAACTTAACTGAATGAGATGTAGATCATAATATCTTACTATCTAAGATTAACGAATCCTCTATTGATCAGTCACTACTTTCATATGATTCTTAACATACCCAAATGATGTCGTATTGGCGACCTTTGACAGAGCAACATCTAACATCACCAAAGTACGACTGTCCTCATATAAGGCATGATGATGACTTCAAGTTTAAGGACCAATTCTACTACGGAACGTGAGATATTAACCATTGACAGTCAAATAGTTATCCACGTGGAATTTCCCAGTGAGTCTCCAACGTTTTGTTCTATAACAAAACACCCACATGTTCATTTAAGTGTCACTACACTTTATGTTGTGAGACCAGCTATTTGATTTTAAAAATGTCACACGTGATAATCTATCAGTAATAACGATATCCGTATTTCGTTATTACTTACGACCATGAATGATTTAAGATTCAGTTATATGTAATTTATATCTTACAATTACAACTCTTTGTAATTAACAAATTATTAAGATTTGAATTTACAGACTCAATTATTTAATTAATGAAATATTAATTAAATAAAAGATCTGGCTTAAAATTGCATCAATTATATATTAAAAGTGTTTATGTCCAAAGTTGATTGAACTTATGTCATAACACTTATAGTTGGGTAGCAACCGAATGGATTGAGAGAGAGGGAACGAGATAGAGAGATGGGCACATGGGTGAGAGGGGTATGGTGGTGTGAGATGGGAGTGGGGCAAGTGCACCTGATTTTCGGAAAAAAAAAATGTTTGTATCTAATTATTGAAAGGAAAAGTTAAAAAGTAGGTTTATGTGTAATTTTCTCATATTTATATATCTCTTGATTTTGGACAGTCTTTAACAGAATAATTCAAGGGAAGAGTTCACGAATCAGATTTTAACTATGCATAATTCAAAATTTAGGTTACAAGTTTCATTAATGCAAAAATCAGGTTTTAACTAATTAATTAAAAATATTTATTAAATAATGATGATAAAATCACAGTTATACGATTAATGGTCACAAATTCACAATTATAAATCACAGATTTATTTACTAATCACATATCATCAAATTAATTGGTCGCAGATTTTTTCGAGGTCATAAATCAAAATTTTGATACATCACAGATTATTTCGAAGTCATAGATCAAAAAGTTATAGGTTACAAATGGTCACAAATTCAAAAAATTATAGATCACAGGTAACATATTTTTAAATTTGATGATCACGAATTACTTTTTTAGTCACAAATTAATCACAAATGATCGAATCTTGAAGTCATGGATTAATACAGTCACAAGGGACCAAATAACTGTCACAGACACCAAACACCCGATCACAATCCAACATAATACTTAGTAACAAACAATAACCCGGCTACAACACCACCACAACCACCGCCAACACCACCACTACCTCCATGAAAACCACCAACTTAACAAATCCAATCAATTGAGACCACTACATCACCATCCAAAACCACAACCTACCGGATCCAATCACATCCACCACAACACAAACTATCAACACTAAAACCACATGCAAATCTGAGCATCGACTTTAGAAAAAACATTGTTCAGATCTAAGATCAAAGACACAATTTTGGCTTCAGATCTCAAATGTAGTACAGAAGTGCTTTGAACACAGAGAGGGGATTCATTGTGAATGGAGGCGATTCACCACTTTGTGAACATAGGCAACGACGTGGGATTCGGTGTGAACGAAGGCGATTCGCCACTTTGAATCTACTCTTAACCTACGTGATGTTCCCTTCCGTTGAAGAACCCATAGAGGCCCATTGCCAACTTGACTTCGCCTATAGAGGCGCTACCTCACACAGATTTAAAGCTGCGCTTCCACAATGTCATGATGGTGTTGTGAGAAGGGGCGGATGGTTGTGGCGAAATGGATTTTGGGTGGAGGAGGGAGGAGTGGTGGTGAAGCAAAAAGGGGTTTATGGTACATGACACAGAGGGAAACAATTTAGGGTTTGTGGTGGGTTGAGGGGGTAAAATTTATAATATTATTAATATTAAATTGGTACCTGATCTTTGATTAAATACACTTCATACCTGAAATTTGAAGTTTGATATTTAAATTCCGGCTATAGTGTAATTTTCTCATAATTCTTGACCCATTTAACATTATAAATTTTATTTAGAGCTTGTTTGGTATTATTTTTGAAAAGCCAAAAGGAGCCTTTGAGGTTCAAAAGTTGCTTTTGGGCACGTTTGGCTAAATTTGATAAAGTGCTTTTGGTGGTTAGAAGAGATTTTAAAGGAAGCTGGTTCAATGTGATTTTCTCTAAAAACACTTTCGAAATAGAAAATGCTTTTAAATATTAATTTTCAAACAAAAATTAAAATATTATCCTCCAAAAGCTCTTCTACAAGAAGTAAAAGTAAAAGCAAAATGTATGCCAAACGGACACTTAGTCAAATATGTCAACCAACACTAAATAATAATGATTCTTAAGAAAACAAATTATATGGCTAAACCCAATTTAAAGAATAAGTATTTTGTTCTAGGTGAAGCTAAGCAATAATTTCCTATACACTATGTATTGCTAAATCCTAATTTCAAAGTTAGGTTAAGATTCTGGAGTTTCTAGCCTAGATTTTAAGCAAAAACAAGAACTATATATCTAACTTATATGTAAATTGTTGAATTGCCATTTGCCGTCACTGATTATGTGTACTGTCCTCTTGTTTAGGCAAGCCAAATTATTGAAGGCCGACACGTGCAACTTTCATTAAAGGACAAAATCAAATTTTGAGTCGACAAAATTAGAAGAAACATTTTATCTAAAAGTTAAATCTTGTAAAACGTATATTGATTTAACTTCAATCTTGGTCAATAAGTATATTTTATTTAATTGCATGCAAAGACTACACATAGTGCTCTCTCTTTGAAAAAGAAATGTAGGTATTCAACTTCATACTTCAAGATCCATTTGTTAAATATTGTAGGCTTAATTGCAATCCCGTTAACACCCAACCCTTGTGAAATGCTATTAAATTTTAGTGGCTTAGATTGGTATGCATGGTGGACTATAACACTAGACATTATTTAAAAAAAAAATTAAAAAAAATGAAGATAAAATGTTGTGCATATCTTTAATACACCAAAAATGATAATCATACTAGTCCTTTAACATGGAGACATTTTCTGGGATTATGTTACTTTTTTGAATAGAACTAAAAGGAGAAATTTATTATGTGTTTACACTTCAATTTGCCATTATTCCAACAAAAATAAAAAATAAAAAAATGCAGTACATGAAAGGAGTGACAACATACGTACATATAATTTGTATTATAAAGAGATTGCATTGACATGGGATGACATCACAAAATTCAATTAACTCGACTTGGTTAGCCTTTAATATGAGATTATTCGATTTAACCAATTAATATGATACAACTTATTTACAGCAACTCAATTTATTTAAGAGACCTGCAAATATGTAATTTATTATTCAAGGACTTCCATGATTTATGAATTTCTTCAAGAAAATTAAAGAGGTGATGGCATGGCGGGGGCCATTCCAATTCCCATATATTAGGCAGTCTCCTTTTTGCCATTTTGATTTGGTACTTGTCACAGGGTCATTGATTTTTGGGTACCTAGTATGATTATTTTGGTTGGGACCATTCCATCTTTCAGATTCAGCATATACCTACGATTAATAAATGTCATGAATAGGCTAGAAAATTGCATACGCTTCTAGATTTAGAAAACATTGAAGGCCTCAAAACTAAGACTTGTGAACTAAAAAAAATGAGTATAAACGTTTGTAACAAGGTTCATGCATGATTTACAAAATGCATTCACATTCTGTTCTTTTTTCTTAGAATTTGATGTAAGTCAAAATATTTAATTGATTGCATTTTAGGGTTGTTGGCAGGTCACAATCCTACAACTTTTAGAGAAATGAGACCATGATGTATGTACCAGTAAATTTTTGGGCATTGTGTTCTTTTTCTTATAATTTGATGCAAGACAAATTATTTAAATGATTGCATTTTAGGATTGTTGGGAGGTCACAATCCTACAACTTTTAGAAAAACCAGACCATGGAGAGTATGTATCAGTAAATTATTTGGCATGTTTATTTTAGGTTACTATATATGCATCTCTAGTGGGGCAGCACACTATTACATTATTGTACATGAATCAAAGAAAAAAATACAATAAATCCCCTTTTTATTTTTATTTTTTTTGATACTCAGGTATCCTAGATTCGCCAGACTAAATCCTGGACCTTTAGCCACCGGCCCCTCAGTGATTCGAGGAGGTAAATCGCAGGTTATGCCCTTATCGGCTCCCAGGTTCTCACTTGGTTTATACTCCTGGCCCCAAAAGAATCCTCCTCACTGCGTTGATCAGGAATCGAACTCTCCACGCTGAGGTTGTAAGCCCGCCATAGTGATTGTTCCACCTACTTGGATGTCATTATAATGATTTAGAAAATCTTTTAATCAAAGAATTTAATTATGTTCATCCAAACGTCTAATTTAGTTAACCCAATTAAAAATCCCACTAACTTGAATCGATTGTCCGAATTTAGATAACGCTGAATAAAATTAAGTGAGGATGATAAATTATCCTTCATGATATTGATAATTCTATGCACTAATGCAACAAGACTGTCCTAAAAATCTAATGTACCAAGTAGCTTGCACGTTTGCAGAAATAAGGTGTCGTCAATAATGGAAACCTATAAGTACTAGGATCTTAAAAATGGAAGAGACTAGCAAACATACACACAATTAGTTAAAAATACATAGCACTATATGTTATAAATACAATGAACTAAGTGCTGAGTACCATGGGGAGGATTGTAAAATGGTCTTTTGAAGTATTTGGATTGACCACAATAATAGTTCCTTTGAGATTGTTCGCGATTAAATTTCTAAATTGTTTAAAACATTTAGTGAATGATAAAAGTAGAAAAAGAAACACGTGTGAGCAAGAAATATAATTCAACTTGATATCATGACATGGTCAATAATTATATTAACAAATTTATAGAGACCGTCCTGTTTGAGTAAATAGTTGATCCAATCTAATTATCACGAAACCCCATTTCATTCTAGATTTACGATTGTCGCCGATATACCATACATAATATGAGTAAACAACAAAAATACTTTCAATATTTTTCAAATAAAATTATCAATAGAAATTTAATCTCAAATTTCAGGTGCTTTTTCAAATCCCGGTGTGATCAACTTGAACTAACGAATGAATGCAAATACATGTTTTACAATAATTTAGAGAAGATCATCATAAAACGGAAAAAAAAAAAAGAAAAAAGCATAGAATGAACAAGTGCAATTTCATAAATTGGACATTTGGCATATTAGATTTTATGAAGTAAAAGTGTAAAACGTGTTTTTTTCCTTATTCTTCTCTAAAATTCTAAACTATGTTCTACATGTATGTATATAAGTTTTAAAATGGACAGTAATTTTTTTCCATTATTTTTCATGTCAATTAATGTAAAGATGATATTTGATATTGTATTAAGCTAAAACATTTTCAAACAAAGGAAAAGTAAAATCAAATGGAAGAAAATGCCGAACATTTGCTGATTAATTAATTATATGTCGAGAATTTAGAAACTAATTTTTAGCGATAACAAGATGTTGGCGGAATCTCCAAGAAAAAACTTAGAAACTAATATAATTTTAACGATAGTAAGAATTTGTTGTTTAGTTATCCATATGTCAAAAATTAGATACTAATATGATTTTACTGATGGTAAGAATTTGTTAATAGTTCAAAATGGAGAAGTCAAATGTTAGTAGAATGATGTCTTTGGGTTTCAATGAAAAATTCAGCCAACTAATTTACTCATTTTACTATAATTAAAACAAGAATGGCAATTTGAATGTAATGTTAACTAAAGAAGTAGATTGCCAGGCAGCATGATAGTAATCTACACATAGAAAAATACAATTTTAATGTTATATAGAAAAATGTCATTAGGTGTCCATATGAATTTCAAATACAATTTTAATATTATATAGAAAAATGAAAACCCAAGTGCATCAAACTTGGGGTTGGTCAATCTACACATAGATGCAAATTAAGGGAAAAAAATAATAATAAAAAAGCCAGGAAGTAGATGAAAGCAACAATTTCTATTTGTGTCAATGGCATATCAAAATGTAGGAATATCGAATTTGGTGTAAAGTTAGTTCTCATAACACACATCAAAATTTAACATTCTCTGCATTTAATATACCATTAAACACACACCCATATTTACATACACAGGCAATATGTAGTAGCTGATGATTTTCTTCATATGACTTGCATGTCTATTTCTGGTATTTATTATGAAAAAACTTTTATAGTTCTTTAACTTTTATCGAGATGTAACATAAATGCATGAAAAGGAAAGGAAAAATGAGGAGAATAGTGCCAAAATCAAAGAAATAGCACAATCTCATAAGTTGATCCAAGAAACAATAGGAAGAATTTCTTTAACAAAATGCAGTGTACAAGACACAATCCAGTTATTATATTGAAAAAATCAGACACAAAATGTTAATAATACATTAAGTGAGTAGCAGCACAAGTGTAATTCGTTTAAAAAAGTGATTGTGCTGATGTGAGATGACACGCAAAATTCATATAAGATGACGTGATTATTCGATTTAACCTGTAAATATGACACAATTCATTTAAAGAAACACAATTTGTTCAAGAGATCTGCATACCCTAGATAATTTAATATAATATTCATCATCATACGTGTATTGATTGGCAAAGAATTTTCCGCATATGTTAAACAATTAATAAATTGCACGTGAAATACTTCAGATATTAGGTCCACTTTCTATATTGTCATACTAGTTTTTCTATGCTAGCAACTAATTCAATGCGAATTCTAGTTTTTCACCATGTTTCGTGGCTTTCATGTCCCACATATGAATTAATTTTTTTACTTTATATTTTTGTCCTAACATAAGCATTCAATAATTAGTTTGATGTTAATTTAATTAATTGCAGTTAAAATTATTATTAAATGATTTTGGCGTAACACAATGTTCAAAATTACAACAAAGGAGAGGAGTAACGAGAAATTAATGAAAAAAAAAAAACTATCTCTAACCAAGCTTTAATGCCATGATAAATTTTAGGGCGATCTTAACATCACCATTTCAAACATGCTCTATTTAAACTACATCCGAGGTTCCAATTAATGCACGCGATCCGCTAATAATTCCATGAATTTATTTGTTATTCCTGTAAGTACATTAAACTTTAAATTGCAGCAATTAGGTTTCCAATCTTTCAATTTCATTAATGTGACATTAAAAAATTCCGTTAACATGATACAACAAAATTCAGCTGACGTAACACACTGCTACCAAACTTGGAATTCTCTTTTATGAATTTTTGCAATATGTAAATATTGGGTTCTTAGAAGCCTTTAAACACCGACGTGGAAAGTCCAAATAAGGGATTTTTTTTTTTTTTTTTTGGGGAAACAAAGGCTGATGTTACCTCATGTAAAATTCCCTAATAAAATGATGGAAATTATATTAAAAAATTTGTCGCGCAAAAATCATAAACACTAATGAAATAATTGAAATTTTTTTAAAGAAAAGATGAGTCAAATGCCTCTTTTTAAGACATATATTTGACGCATATTTAATTCTTTTCGATGTCCATTTGGACCATGCAATGTATCTATAATGTAGTTCTCGAAATGAGTCGAGACGATGTAAGTGATTTATGGATTCAGCTAGCGTACGATCTTTGAAAATTCTAGAAATATTAGTTTGGATCAAGCTACTTTGATGTTCTATAATATTTGCTATGATAGGCCCTTACATACGCCATTAACGAAGTGGACAACTATGTCCTGAACACTTTGAAATGATATTAATAGTACAATATTTCAACTTCGTTTGAAATATTATAATAACCCCAAAAATTAAGAAAAAAAAACATAGAAAATTTATTTATTTATGCTTTGGTCAAAATCACACTAGAGAGTGAAAAAACCTAGGTAGTGTACACAAAGAAAATAAGAGTCGTAGAGAGAGAGGTGCCAAGATGATACATGCAAATCTTTAGAGATACGGTGTAGAACAAAACATCAAGAGGATACCCAAAAAAAAGGGTTGCCAGTGTAGGTAGGGAGTGGGGGTATTAAATTAAAAAAATGATAATCATATTTGTCCTATAGCATGGAGACATTTTCAGGGATTATGTTACATTTTTAAAAAGAACTAAAAGTAGAAATTTATTATATGTGATTACACTTCAGTTTGCCAAAAAAAAAAAAAAAAAAAAAAGAAAAAAAAAAAAAAAGCAAGCAATACGAAAGGAGCGACAACATACGTACATATAATTTGTATAATAAAGAGATTGCATTGGCATAGGATGACATCACAAAATTCAGTAAACACGAATTGATTAGCCTTTAATACGAGATTATTCGATATAACCAGTTAATATGATACAACTTATTTAAAGCAACACAATTTATTTAAGAGACCTGCATAACCCTGTTAATTTTAATATAATTATTGAATCACACAATTTTCGACACTACAACTCGAGGCCCAGGATTTGATGTATGTAAATGGTAGGAGCAAAACAGATGTACAATGGTACAAGTTTCATTATAGTAAATATTGGGCTAAGTTATACAATATATATGATCCCTCGTACAGGATGCAATTTATACACCAATCTCCCTAACTCAATTATATCTAACTATAGAGTCTCAGGTTTAACAAATATGATGAGGTGTGGTGTGTAGTTGATTATTAAGCCATTGTTTGAATCACATTATTTCCATGATAATACATTTTTTTTAGTATATTAATGGGAAATGTGTTGTTAAAAAATAAGGAAATTTTTGAATTTGCGTGAAATATTATTTTATTGAAGAATATGCAGTTCAAGTAATGTCAAATCACCGTTTAAAAATGTTATTTTTTTTTTTTAAAATGTGGATCAAATGGAGCCTAAATATGTAATTTATTATTCAAGGACTTCGATGATTTAAGAATTTCTTCAAGAGAATTAAAGAGGTGATAGCATGGCCTAACCACCACTTTATGAAGAATTAAGAGGTAGGTAGCATGGGCCCCCAGGGCATATCTCCCAGTGGCAAAGGGGAGAGCGGATAGGGCTCAACGCTGCAGTGTGCAGAGTTCGATTTCCCGCAAGGTGGAATTGACTTTGTTGCAAGCGGGAGTTACCATATGGGTTAACAGCCTTGGCCTATCCATATGCTCTCTACCCTGGCTCCTGGGAGGCACATCCTGCGATTTACTTCCTCCACGATGGCCCAGGGCAGGGTCGGTGGGGGCCCCTAAGGTTGGGGTTCAACCTTTTTTTTTTTTTTTTTTTTTTTTTTTTTTTTTTTAA